>NC_056735.1:740041496-740221496 GCF_019279795.1 Protopterus annectens | reverse complement strand
TGAAAAAGAGGGAATTACATTGGCAAGTGTTATTGGATTCTACAAATACCCCTGGTATTAACAACCAAATTTCAATTAATAGTCTGCTTCTGTTGAAAAGGATGTATATTTAGTAGTGTTTTTAATTTTAACATATAGTACTTATGTTACATTATGCAGTTTTATAGTATGTTAATATGTAGGACCATCATAATTTTTATGTGTAACTTTTCATGTGAATTTAAATGTTCTTCTTTCAGCTTTTCCCGGTTAGGGGTCGCCACAGCGGAACTCCAGTCCGCTAATGATTGGCAGTAGATTTTTACAGTGCTTAGGTGCCAGCTCAACACCCAACCTTCAGCGAAGGCACACCCATTTACACGTCTTTCAAATGCAACTTGACTGTGGGGAGGACATGCAGACTCCACACAGAAGGTGCTCCAGCCAAGAATCGAACAGGAAAACCTCTTGCTGTGAGGTGACAATGCGACCGCTGCACCACCACGGCTTGTTTTTCATGTGAATTTAAATGATTGGTTTTATTTACTGTAATGTTTATTTTGTTCAACTAGAACTGGAAATGTTTAAATAGTGCATAATGAATGTTTTTAATTTGTGTCACTAGATGGCAGCGTTTCGTTGTTATTTAAGGAAGTGTTTGAAGAGGGAGTTCTGAATCTAATGATGTTCACATTACAGCAGTGAATGAAAGCACTTACTCTTTATTAAAACATTTCACTAGTTCCTGGACCCTACAAGTGTGTTTGTTTTTGTTTTACCAAGTTTTGTAGGTGGATTTTGTTGGTTGATATATATACATATATTTTTTGCTTCGTCAAAGGGGGATTATGTCTGTTAAACTTGGCGGTCTTCATTGAGACAGTCACAAAAGCCCTTAACGAAGGTAAAACTGTGCATAGGGTCCACCTGGACTTAGCCAAGGCCTTTGACACAATCCCCCATTCAGGCATTATTGATAAACTCACTCAGCTGGATATCAGCCAAGATATTGTCAGGTGGGTTGCAAACTGGCTCACCAATAGAACTCATACAGTCAAAATAGAAGACTCTACCTCCTCCAAAAGACCAGTAACCAGTGGTGTACAACAGGGGTCTGTTCTCAGACTCCTACTGTTCGGAGTATACTTCTCCAAAGTACAGGCAAAAATGAAAGGTCTGTAACTGACAAGTTTGACAATGACTGCAAACTAGGAAAGGTCATTCAGTCCCCTAACGATGTCAATATCTTGCAAGAAGGACTTACACAGACTAATGATTGGTGCCAAAGTCATGTACTTACGCTCAATGGCAAAAAATGCATTATCCTTCCCTTTGGTATGGGTAATGTTCCTGCAACCTACTCTATAAATAGCAATATCTTAAGCATGCAATCACTGGTGAGAGACCTGGACACACAGATTGATAGCAATCTTACCTTTGATCACCATGGCTCCACAGTACTAAGAAGGGCATTCTATGTTGCTCACCTCATATGTAAGGGCATTGCCTTCAGAAAAATGGGAGTTATAACCCCCCTGTACTCTTCCCTCATCAGGCCAATAATAGAGTATAATGCTCCCTTTGGTATGTACCTCTCTAAGCACCTGCAGCAATTGGAGAGACCACAAAGGTTTCTTACAAAGAAAATTCATGGACTCCAGCACATGTCATATGCTGACAGACAGAAATTACTGTCTCTTTACTCTGTGTCATACAGACTGCTCAGAGGTGACCTGTGCCTTGCATATGAGGCAATATCCGACCCTGCCTTAATGGAAATGCTACACATTCCTAAGTCAAATTGTACACGTGTCACACACTCAAGAGACCTTAACCTGGTATGTGACATCAATAGAACTTGCTGGAGGGACAGATTTATTTTGTAGAGGTTATCTCATCTTTAGAACAGACTTCCAATCAATGTTAAGCAGAGCCCCTCGTTGACCCTGTTTAAGCATAATTTAGATGACTGGATGGGAAACTGTAAATTCGCCCCAGGGGTTCCACCTATGTCCCTCTTAGATATGGGCAATAGATGCTGATTTAGTGTCTACCTGTAACAGACACTCTTAGGAACAAGGGTTAACTTGGATAGGCTTGTAAGGGCCCTAGGGCCATTAACCTAGTAACCTCCTATGATCCTGTATGTATACATTTATATAGACACATACACACATGTACATGTGAATGCACACATATATATTGACATATACAATGAACTGGCATCTCTCCAGGTGTTCTTATTTTGTACATATTATTGTTTCACAATAGGCTGTGGCCACCATGACACCGACTTAGGTATTTACACACACTGATACACTGATGCACACCATTATATATGTATAAGTTTTGAATTAGAATTCTCAGACCTTGCATTTGTCAGTATTTCATATTTTTCTATTAACATGAAGCAATACCTTTGCTAATTTCTGCAGGTGTCATTCAGAAGCCACCTCATGATGCCTGGAAGACCAAGAAATATTTTTTGTTGAACAGGTACAAATAAAAGAACTATCTCTAGTATCTGTTAAAGAAATAACAGCACTCTGATGCCTGTGCCAAAAGGTGAACAAATAAGGTGACACCAGAAGAGTTGTATCACATACTGGAAATAGTGTTATGCTTCAAATATTGTCTAAAATATAAGAATGAAAGAAAGCATTATTTTAAGGGCAGCTTGCATTCAGTTCTGCATTCCTCAGACCTGATTATTTCATTCCAATGCTCATCAGCCGCATTCCAAAACATCAAGTCCTTTGAAGAAAGCAAATGTGATGTTGCACTATATTTCTTCAAAACGTCAAGCTACATTGCTTGTTTCTTCCTAATCTCACCCAAGCCACCTCACAATCAAAACATAAGGAAATACGTAAATTAAAAGAAAGGAAACAAACAAATAGTCCGAACCCCAACAAATGCAGCAAGGCATGAAAATTATTTTAGTAAGCATTTTCAACAAGATCAAGTGTCACAAGATCTGTAAATGTCAAGTTTTTGTGTGTATAATGCCTCACACCTATGGTTGCATGTCATGGTAGATTGCTCAAATTACTCTCCTTTATGTGACTTTTAGCAACTCTACGTTAATGTTCTCATAGATGAAAACAATAATTCACAGAATAAACTATGTTATAGAGTATGTACACATGCATCCAAGGACGCATATGCACATGTATAAAAAAACACACACACACACGTGCGCGCACACACACACACACACACACACACACACACACACACACACACACACACACACACACATATACATATATGCATATAGGATGGCGGTGCTGCTAATCTATGCAGCTTGCCTTGGTAATAAAAGTGAACATTTTTTCAGACATTCTGGCAAATACTTGTAATATTGTTCTACATGCTTCAGATTCTATAAGTGAGCATTATATTACAAATTTAATTTTATTATCCTGTTTCCAAGATGCAATGTCAGTACTCAATTTCTTCTTATTGAATCAGTTGTTATCTTTTTTTTGTCTTTTTATAGGGAAATTCTCTCACATTATGTGGTGCATTCTGTAAGAGCATCTGCCTATGGAGTTTGAGATGGAATGTACAGTTCACTAATCCAGGCTCAGAAACTCATATTGTGCTGCATTATTGAATGGATTACCCCTCACACCAACACCTTCTAACCCATAGCATTGTCTTTAATATTTCTTCTCCACTTAATATTCTTTTGTAGGTTGCGTGGGTGAATTATTAATTACTCCTCATACCAACAGCTTCTAACTCCATTGCATTCTCTTTAATATTTCTTCTCCACTTAATAATTCTTTTGTAGGTTGTGTGGGTGAATTATTAAAAAAGAACAACTCAGTCTTTAACAGTCTTCATCTCTTATAACTCTTTGTTTAGGTTTTATAATATCTGCCTTTCGGACCTCAGCAGTTTTTAGTTCTTTTTGCAACAAGTTGTTGTTGTTTGTCTTTTGGCTTTTTCCCGGTAAGGGGTCGCCACAGCAGAACTCCGGTCCACTAATGATTGGCAGTTTTTTACGAAACGCCGAGGTGCCAGCTCGACACCCAACCTTCAACAAAGGCACACCCATTTATGCACGCATGTCTTTTGAACGCTACCCAACCGTGGGGAGGACATGCAGACTCCACACAGAAGGCACTCCCAAGCCAAGCCGAGAGTCAATTCCTTGAGCTGTGCACCTCTTCAGTGCACAAAACCTTTTGTGTTGCCTCATTAGTAAAGGGTAATTTGTCTAGTTACACTGAAAAAACTAATGATTCTAGAAATAGTGACTTGTGGGAAATATGCACACCAACAGTGTGCATATATTCTCAGTTATCAGTGACTAGCTTGCCTTCAGAATATTGCAAATGAAGATGGGTGAGGTCATCTCTCTCACTGTGTTGTTTATTTTTGCAGTATACTCTCTGCAGTGTGGCTACATCTACAAACACAAATGCAATCAGAATTTCAGCTGCATTACATAGTCTGTCTTGCAGAAGCATATATAAATTAATTATCCATGCAAACACAACTGCAAGACACCTAAATTAAGTGAACCACAACAGCAGAAAATCAAAATAATAATAAATACCCAAGTATTCACAGGAGAAATTATAAAGAAAATAACACGGAGACATTGATATATCTGGGAGCTTTAAACATCACTCGCCTCATATTAATATAATCAATTCCTTTGCCTTAAATATGTTTATATATCATCACATACTTACAATTCCCAGATAAGATGAGTGTTTATTGTCCACACAGTCCCTTCACAGTTCAGCGCAATGTTTTTTTTTTTAATTTACACCCATACATTACAACAGCTGGTGCCACAATTCACAACATTGCTTTTCACTTCTTAGTTTCATGTACTTATTTCTACTCCAGTAAAATGTAGTCTTCATACAGACTACTTGTAATCAGTGCATTTCAAGTCATTCTAATTTCTTCTCACTAATTAACCTACTCCCATGCAATATTCTAATTCTTAAAGATACATAACAGAGTCACTCTGTGTAGGTTTAATACTCAAATTTTGTATTGCTTGAATGAGTGAACCAAAGTATAATGTTATCATTGAATCATGAGAACAGCACAGATAACTGCAAGAGTAAATGGTCCATACTGTCAAATGTCTAATCCATTTATAAATCATTCATTGATAGCTCCCTTAATTCAGTTCAGGGCCACAGGGGAGCCATGGGTGCACGCAGTAAAATTAATCGCAAATGGGGATCAGTCATTCACACACACACGCACACACACACACACACACACACACACACACACACACACACACACACACACACACACACACACACACACACACACACTCACTAATTCAGTTATGGTGTGCCTTTGAGATGTGGGAGGAAACCGGAACACCGAGTAAAAACCCATGACAATTCAGGACAACATAGATACCCTGCTCAGAAGGCGCCCTATCCATGAACTGAACATTAGAACCAGGAGCTGTGAGGCAGTAAACTATCGGCTGTATCACTGTGCTCTCCTCAGTCCACTTAACTCTAAGAAATACATATTTTTTTCTCTTGGCTATCAGAATGTATAATCCATTTGGCTAGATCAGACAGGAATGTGGGCTTCTACCAATAGAGACCATACCATTGAAGCAGTTAATGTACTAACTGTCACTCTTGTGGTGTAGAGGGATAAAGCCGTTATTACAACTTAGGGGACCTGAGTTTGAATAGTGGTTCATGCAACTGATGGTATAACAAGTAGGATGGCTATTCCTGTCCAGGGGAGGGGGATGGAATGTGCTGGAGCATCATCCAGTTGGCTTTTGTGGAGGCCAGAATCCAAAAGACATGATACCAAATAAAGGAGTGGAGGAAACTGAGGATGGCAATTTGTCCCTACAACTAGTGGCAGAACTTGCACTTGATGTGGTCCTCTTATCGCCAGCCCAGCCTATGCAGTATTGTCAGCATATAGGGGCAAGGAGATAGGCCAAGAATAATCCCACATATGTATGGTTGCCAGCTTCTCTACCAGTCCATCTCACTGCTTGCCTGGCAGGTTACCTACCCCATTAAAGATTGCTTTAGTGTAGAAGGTATTTCCTAGGGGAAACTCTCCTGTTGAAAGGAGCACAAGGGGTATTCAGAAAAGGACATGTGAGATAGACAGTAGGCATGGTGGAGATAGCTTAATTGTCAGCTGTTGTGGGGCCCAAATAATGTATCCCGCCCACATGGTCATAAGTGGATTAGACCTTGGTTTCTTTAAATTGCCCTTTCTTTTTATGGTATTTGCCAAAATGGATGCTATCTTTAGAACTCAAAACCCATGGAATATAATTTGTTGTCTTTAGGTGGACAGCTCAAGATATTAAAGACCTTATGAAAGGGCATGACTCAATGTATGTTTATCTAAATGAGATGACCTCAAGAAATACGATAATATATATAACACTGTTTACAACCAAATGCAGACTAGTTGTAATAAACACTAGTCTATTGTGTGTCATGTGTTAAAAATCTTTGGTTTGAAAACCCGGGGCTACCTAAGATGTTATAGTTTCATAGTTTAGTACTAGGCTAACTGCCTTTGTAGAGTATTTTAAGCCTAGCCAATTACTCCAAGTGAGAATCAAACCCTGCACCTTGTGTTTGTAAAGTAAACAGCTTAACCATTATGCCAACCTCCCACAGGTGATTGGTACACAAACTAGGGGGGCCTTTTTAAGCCTGGCCATGCTTTGCAAGGTGAGAATCAAACCCTGTACTCCATGTCTGTGGGGTAAACAACTTAACCATTATGCCAACTCCCAAATCATCATGAAAGAAATTCTCTTGATATATTTGACAGACTCGTTCTTACATGAAGTACTGACATATGATAACAGCATGAACATTTGTTTAATTTAAGATGTCTTTAATTTAGGATGTCTTTAATTTAAGATGGCTTTAATTTAGGATGCCTTTCTTTCAAGTTTCAGTAATCAGTGTTGCCTCTGTCATACCTTCTGATCTCTTACATCTGTTCTATTTTTTGAAAAAAATGTAGGACGTTATTAAACTAATCTTTTCTACATATATAATTATCTGGTGTTGTACACATTCCACATGTAAAATAATTCCCCAATGTCAGGAAGGAGAAACTTGGCCTGCATTTGCAGAAAAACGATGCTGAGGTAATGCTGCTTAAATACAAGCCTATTTCTCTTCCTAGTTAACAGACAAAGTGGTTGGAAATTTGGATCTATCTTATTATAGAAAGAAATTTTGTCTATTGTTATAGCAAAACCAGGATATTCATTGATAATATATTTAACTTGAAAAGCTACATTAACATTGCTTGATGTGATAATTCATTCTTTAAATCATTTTGTTTACTTTTGACTGACTCATCCATTGCTTGCATATGTTGTTACATTGGGATAAACTATTTTTCAGTTTCCAGGTTGTATGTAAGAGCTAAATCCTCTCAATCTATCATTGCTTGTTTTATAGCCTGTGTGACTGGAGGAAACAACTAGGCTGAATGGTGAAATAATGATCATACTATCATTTCTTAAAATTGTGCTCTTTAGAGGGATGTCATAAAATATTTAGGGTGCAAATGGGTACAATGTGGCAAAGAAAGCATCATTTGTTTGCTACTCAGATGATGTCTGAAGACATCATTTTTATTTCTACATTAAAAAAGCTTGCATTCTGTAGTTGGAATATGTAAGATAATAATAGCTGCCTATTTTTTTAAAATGTCACAGAAGTAGACACCAGAAGGAAATTACAAAGATATAAGTAATCAGAAAACTTTTTTTTTTTACATAGTTTGCATTTTGTATACTGGACAGCATGTCTCTCATAACTAAACTAAGCAAAGAGATACATGGTTTGGCTACTGTAGCATTTCATACGTATTCCAGGTCTTTTCATATTATCACATTCTAGTGTTAAAGTGTGACAACACTATCAGCCTGCACACCTGTTTGGGTCTTTGACTGGTACTAGTATACTAAAGGCTGTTGCTACTATTGTGTGCTACTTTCACTTTTTTCTTTTGATACTGTGTTTGCACTATAATCTGAACACTAATACTACAGTCTGAGTGGCAAGGCTTACTGATGCAGCCTCACAGTTAACTCGTATATCTGAAGAGCTACAATGTTAACGAGCTGCATCTTCTGCCAAAGTTAGAGGGTTTGATTCCTTCCACCTGTATTCATCTACTGTGTGACTTTAAGCAAAACATTTAACTAGACTGTGCTCCTGGGTTTGCAGTGAAAAGGGAAAATTGTGTCTAGTGCAAATTGGTCTTTTAACTGTTACTAAGCTTTGGGCAAATTAGTTTTTTTTAACTTTCATTAAGCTGTTGGAATCTGCTTGACAGAGGTGCCAGAAGCTGTTGAAGATTGGGGGGGGGGGGTGAGAGGGGCACTTAGTGATCTGAAAAAGGGCAATTTTTTAAAACTATTTACTACCACAACATAGGTTCACTTGGAGGACATTTTAAACTTAGCCAATGTCCCTTTTGGTACTTGAATTAACATTTCCTGATTGGTCTTACCTATCCCATGGATGTTAATTGAATATTAGCCCTAGTGAGCATAAATGTGATCATACTATAGATAATTTGAGGGGACCCATGTAAGGGATGCAGCATTTAGGAACTGCCTCTATCCATTAGTGGCATGAGGGGCAATCCTGGAGTACATTTTCTATTACCCATCCTTAGATTCAAGTTGCATTTGAATATGGACAGGGATGAGCTTTGTTTTACTTGAATGGATAGGCTGTTCTAGAACAGTGGTAGCCTCTGTGATATATATCCATCTCTACACAAAATTCAGTTTACATACCAGGACTGAGTATTTCTGATGCCATTTGACTTGCTGATGTTCAGTAGGTCCATCTGTATTAGGTCGGAGGATGCCTTGTATGCCAGACATGTCACCTGTAAGCACTCTGTAGGATACTGAGTATAGTGATAAATCTTTGAGGTGGTCCATGCAAGACCTATTGTTTAGGACCTGTATCCTTTTAGTAAGGTATCTCTTTGAGTATTCCAATTGTTACATGGGTCTGGACAGATACATGCCAAAGTGGGCATTATACAAAATGATTGACCTAATGAGGGATTTGTAAAGGAGGGCAATAACATCTCTAGATCTAATCACAATCAATTTGTTTATAACCTGTGCAGTATAGAAGGACTTTCTATGATTATGGCACATATTGGTCAAAAGTTAGGTCACTGCACACACAAGTTCCCAAATGCCAAACAACTGGGTCAGTTCTCAAGGGGCATTGTCAATTTGGGAGTTCCTTGGAGTAGATAACTTCCCAAAGGACATGATAATGTATTTCTTGGAATTTAGTTACAATTCATGATTCTGGCACCAGTTATTGTTTGAGATAAACCTTCCTGCATGATGGTTAAGTCATTTGGCGATTCAATAACTGTGCCTAGCTTGCAGTCATCTCAAAATCTCTCAGCTTCACAGCACAAGAAATCTGAGAATCTGGAAAAAGCCAAAATGTATTGGAGGGGGGGGGGCAAAGGCCCAAAACCATAGACACATTTTAAATATTGCTTGTATAATCTTAGAAAGTTGCTAAAATAAAGTGTTATGTGTTACCATATGTTTCCTGAAAGATACAAAGATTGAAATTTAAAGGGTTATCATTCTTTAGTGAATTCAGTTCTCACTGATTTGCCAGAAAACCACAAATTTAAAGGGGAACAGACCAAAAGTATGAGCCAAATATTCTGTGAAAATCTGGACAGTTAAGAGTTATTGACTCAACTCCCTGAATCACAAGTGCTGGTATGGGTGGAGAATTCAAGCTCTTGTTTGAGCCTGAGTAACACTAACCACCAGGTATATCTAACTGGCGCATTTTACCCACACACACACACACACACACACACACACACACACACACACACACACACACACACACACACACACTGGAGCAGCATAACTCCTGCAAATAAAAGAACAGGCATGACTCTGGCAGCACCACTAGAACAGTGGCAGTATAACTCCTGTAACACAGAGCAATAAAAGAACAAGAACAGCTAGCTTAGTTAAAATTCTACGTGCAAATCCATGTTAGTGTGAAAACTCCACTTCATTAATTTTTCCAACAGGTCTTACAGCTGTAAAAGTGGGGGGGGGGGCCTCCCCCTGGCTATATGGTTCCGGCACCCATGCTGCTTGAAGCAAAGTTTTATAGTACTCTACATTATGTCATGCAATCTGATCTTCATTAAATACCACAGCATCACCATAGTATTGACATTCAGAACACAGAAAGATCCTTTGAGTATTTTCAGTACTATAAGGGTTATTCATCCTCTGCGTTCATTTTAAAAGAACAGTATATTTTATGAGTTATTTCCTTGGGACATGAACAAGGAACTTGCTGAGATTGTCAGCTTATGGTGCCCTCAGCAGCTGAACTATTTCCATCTGTTTCTGGTTAAGCTTTATGTTACTATAAATCATGAGTATGGAAAACTGTAATTTGTTTTGCCTAGCTGAACTACTGCCAGGGGCATCATGTAGCTGGAAATTTAGACTTAGCAAAAAATCTCCAAACCTCTGTGGTTGGTTTCAGTGGGGCATGACCCTCAGGAAAAATTATTAAAAATTTGGAGGAGGAAATACTTTAATTAGGTTAGATCCTGGGACTGCAGATGCTCTGTAATTCATTTTAGAGCATTTTCCACCTTTTTATGCAATTCTGTGATGTGCTAATCCATGCTCATAAAATGGCAGTTAACAGGGTTTCCTGCTTCAAAAGCCATACTATGATGACATCATTAACTCCTTACAGACATGCCTGAATGGAGTGATGAAAAAAATCAGCAAGAAAAGCAGAGTAGTGTTACTGGAACTGAATTCATCCTCATGTTTTGGTGAATACCTTCACATGGTGGACCCTGTTTTCTCAAAATCACACCAAGACAAGACTGGCATATAGTGTGTATTTTATGTAGCATATATCATGGACAGAGGTAGGTTAAAAACTAAAAAAGACAGCTGGGTGCACAAGTCCCAGGATAAAAAAGTGTCCAATCCTGGTATGTGTACTGGTGCCAGGACTGGAAAAGAATGACAGTGTAAAATCCTCAAGACACAGAAACAGTCCTATGATGGGGTTAGGCCAGGTTCAGGTGGAGGATGGCCTCTCTGTTGTAGAAGGAAGTAGTAGTCCACAAAAAGCACAAAAACTGACAGGCCAAAACAGAGCCATAAATGTGATAGAGTGGACTATTGTGGATAAGGAGGAAATGATGCATTGTTACTATTATGTAAGAAGCCCAGAATTGCCAGATAGAAGAAATTCAAAAAGATTAAGAGAGAAATTAAAGTATATTTGTAGAATAGTTAAAGTGTTTACCATTCAGACACAAGGTGCAGAGTTTGATTTTTACCTTTAGAATAGAAATTGGCGAGGCTTAAAATGTCCTACAAGGGCAGCTAGCCTAGTACACATCTATAAACCTATAAAAGAAAACTGCACACGAAAAACTGCCAAAAGCAAATTTGTGTTCATTAATACAACATAACCATGAAAAACATTATATAGGCAAAGAAACACTGGCCACTTGGAAAAAGAAGCAAGAGAGGAAGTGTGAAAATATAAAGAACAAAAGACCTCTTCTTTTTCTGGATGATTTAAAACTGTATACTTCATAAGAAGACGAGCTGAAAGCACAACTACAAGTGGTTAAAACTTTCGCATATGATATAAGAATATCATTTGGACTTGATAAATGTGCAAAAACAAGAATTAAAGCAGGAAAGCTGCAGCACCAAGAAAATATCAGTCTTGGACAGGAATGTGATATAAATGAACTTGAGCAGGAAGCAGTGTATAAATTTGGGAATTGATGAAGGACTGACAATAAAATATGAACAAATGTGAACTCTGTAAGGAATATTTTAGAAGACTAAAATTAATACTGAAAACAGATGGACATCTAAGAACAAAGTCCAGACTATAAACCAATTTGCTGTTGCTGTTCTAACTTACAGTTTTGGGGTGATTGACTGGCCCCAAAAGGTATTGGATCAGTTAGACAGGAAAACAAGAAAAATTTTCACACTTATCAAATGATATAAAAAAATCAGTGTATGTTAAGATTATAAAATACAGTATATTATATATTCCTCATTCTGAAGGAAGCATGGGCCTCCTGAAAATGTATTTATTTATTTATTTATTCATTTGTTTACTGGGAAAGTCCAGTGGGCCCATTTTCAGTGGAGGCATGAGGAGAAAAGCTCCACAACTGATTACATATAGATCTGCAACTGTAGGACTGCATTTATAACTGCTAACTTAGCCAGATACGAACATAGTGAAAGTTTTAAAACATGGGGAGAAGAAGCCTAAGATGACTTCCCTGCTTAGTTTAGCAGAAGCATATCAGTGTCAAGCAGGAATGGAAACCATACCAGAAGTAGACAAAAATCAGGCAGCAACTGAATGCGCCAAAAAACAAAAGACAGAATATAAGGAGAATAATGAGATGAGAAGAAAAGAAATGTAGAAATATATAAATATAGTTGTAAGTAAGGTACACTCCTGGAACAACATCATGTCAATCAGGATCTGGCACAGGAATGGTTTGGATAAATGAATTTAAACCAAAAGTTGAACGGTTAATATTGGCAGCCCAGGATAATGCACTACATACATGTTTTTTTACAAAGTCCATTGAACATGTAGGAGAAACAAATAAATGCAGGTTTTGTGAAAAAGAACTGAAAACAGTCACACATCTTGTTGCTGGGCATGATACACTAATGGCAGAGGGCATGTGTACTGAAAGGCATAATAATGTAGCAAGATTGTTGCATTGGGATAGTTGAGAAACACTGGAAACGTGAACCATAAAGCATTATAGATAATGATGAAGTTTATGTCACATGGGATCACCCATTACCAATAATTCAGAAAACAGGTGTGAGAAAACCAGATTTAGTAGTCCATGAAAAGATAAAAGTAGGACTGATTATTGAAATTGCAATACAGTGATTGCAGTGTCTTACATACAGAGAGACACAAAGTCATAAAATACCAGAATTTACAGACAGAAATGAGGGCAATGTGGAAGAACTTTCCTTAACATTTGTAAGGCATGTAAGATTCTAAGAAACTATGGAGACTGGGAAAAGTATGTCTACCATTTTCCAAGAGTTGTCTCCTTTAGGAAATTACTTAAAGTTGAAAATTGTTTCTCCCAGCTTCCAATACCTAAGGTTAGCTGACCCTCATCTCCCTAGCAAGATAATCAAGTTATGTTCAAAATAACAGCATAACACCGAAAGCTTGATATTTTGGCCCATAATCTCCTAGAATTGTATCAGCCTGTTTTTAGAAGTTACTATACTATGGAGTCTCTTCTGGTTGTTTGAGGAAGAAATCTGAGGTTTTGACTTCTTATACTCCTTAACAATCACTCTTTATCATTTTGTTTAGTTTATCTAAGTATCATATTTAAACACAAAAGCAATTGTGATAGTCGTTCTTCTATCTATGTGATAGATCCTGCACGATAGTGTCAAGTAGTAATGTCTCAAAAAATATAACAAACCATCTGAGATGTCTTAGTGCTCATTCTTTTCATCAGTTCTGTTTTCCATTCGTGTACTGTCACTGGCAGGTATAATGAGATAGCATAATCTGTGTTTTCATGCTGCTAACAGTTTTCAGCTGAATGTACAATTCAGTCCATCTTCATGGATTCATTTGCTGTAAAGCCTTTTCTAGCTGATATCTGTGACTAGACCGATCAAATCAGTGAAAGTAAAGACTATCAGTACTGAGGTCATCATAGTATGTGCTTCTGCCTGACAGCTGCCCACTCCTCTGATTACCTCAATAATCATTGTAGGAAATGAAAGGTTGAAATACATGAGCAAGGCTTATAATCCCAGTGCTATGTTTTACAGCAAACATTAAGAAAAGAACCAAATATCTGCTGCTGGCTAAACATTTAATTGTCTGAGGAATATTCATAGTATAAAATATCATCTTCAGCAGAGCAATGTAGTGTAAAAATTCATTTACTGATGTCATTTACTGCAATGCCTTTAACTTAGGACTGTAAAAAGTAAGAGTTTATTAGATGCATCTGGTCCAGAAAGCAGCAGCAGGGCTATTGATAGGGGCAACCAAAAATGCAGCTATAGTTCCATATTATGCTTCCTCTTCGTTGGTTTACTATCAACTGATGGATCATTATAAGGTGTTACCTATGACACACAGTACCCTGCATACTGATATCTGACTATTTAAGTGAAGCTCTGCAAAACCAGCAAACTCTGATGGGGAATCCATGTGTTATTTCTGATGTTCCTACTGGTGTCCACATTGTTGAATTTTTTACCTTATGGACTCAAAGAATGTGCCACTCTTTTGGTGTTACAGTTCGCTCCAATCTTTCCCAGTAGGCCTTCTGTCTTTAACTTGATATTATGTCTATTACTCCAATTATTTGGCTTTTAGTATTCTTGCCCATGCTTATGCTGTTTTTGACTTTGTACAGCAAACGGAGATTGAAAAGGTATTGTTTATAATTTCACATTTATTGAGTGATGATGTAAATTTATAGAGTACTTTCCAATTGTTGGGCACGTCTATGTTAACAAAAATGGTTTCTTCCTTTTCATGACCAAATATTCAGAGACGTAACTCTTAGCAATAACAGATACTGTTCTTGGTCTTTCATATGTATTTGATTGTGTTGCAACTGCTGGTCTTCACCATTCAGACTGGAATATCTTAAATTAGGACCTGATTCTTTGTAAGTGACCACTGTTATCTTTTTAACCATTCAGAGTTTGTTAGCTTACAAAGTACTGCATTTTCTTCAGTGGCATAGTTGGCATTGTTAAGACTTACCCTTATTTTTCATATTTTAACAATATATGGCATTGCAGGGAGGAATGTTTGACTCTCAGTATGTTAATGGCCTGGTTGTGTTTCACACACTTTAGGAAATGGCAGAGCTTTCTGCTCAACTACAGAGGTATCTCCATGTGTACTTCTCAATGCTCCCTGCTTTTTGTAGAATGAGCCTGATTTGGCCTTATACCTTTGCCCTTTCCTTCATAACAGTTTTAAATTTCTGATAAGTTACAGAGGATTACAGTCTGTCAAAAATGTCTGATATTAGAGTTGCATTCTTCTTGTTCAAAAAATGCATGCTGATGAAGAAACTTCCCCATTAACTTTTTAGGTGAATTACAGTAATATTTAAAAAATGTTCCCAGTTTTGGGCCTTTGTCCCTTATCATTTTTAGTTTTGTCTAGAATTATTGAGCAAAGAAATTGAAATGTGTATTTCCATGAAGTCAAAAAACAGGAAGCAACAATTATATGGCTTCTTCTTAATCTGCATCTAGCAAAAGTAATATTATCTGACTCTAGCAACCTCAGCAGATGTTTTCTGTAGATTTCCAAATAATATGATTTACCAGTTGAGGTGGTTGCTATATATGATATTTGGTGCTTTTACTCAATGAAGAACTGAAGTTGAGTAAGCATGTGAGCTATCATTGTTGTGCTTCCTGTTCTACATATGTAGTCCAAGTTTTACTAATTTGAAAAGGAAGGAAGTTAGCCATCCAGAAATGTTTCTGCAAGGCAAGCACACACATTTTACTACAGGTTGTGTAAGATGTTCTCACATTATGAAGGGACATGATGAAGCTATCAGATTATCCCCCGGATTTACTAATCTTCCGTGCAGGACTAGTCTAGTCCTGCATGGAAGCGGCAGTTTAGGAGGACGACGGCAGCGCACAATGCATATTAATGAAGGCACACTGCCTGAACTCCTAACCCTACACAGAGCGTGAATGAGTGCAGGGGACGTGTCTGAGAGCAGAGCTCTCAGAATAAACATGCCCCTGCAAAGTAGAACAGCAGGAAGTCTGAATAAATGAGCTAGACCGCTCAAAGGTGTCCGCATATCCCCAACAACAGTCCTCCATGTGTACAACAGCAACAGGACATAAAAAGAAGAAACCCCATAATTCTTTTTTTTAAAACTCCGAGTACAGCTAGCCATAGGTGCGCGGGTGTGCCCATCGCTTAGCTACTGTTAAAGCAGCTTAAAAGGCTGAAGAGGATAACAAGGAAGATATATGCAAATGAAACAGCATAGCAATAGTGTAGTGGTCAGAGCATCCGCCTAATGAATAGGCATTTCCGGTTCGAGTCCCGCTGCAACACATACCATTTTCCATGTGAAATCTGTATATGACATTTTTTTGCATTGTTTTGCTGTATAACCTACTAAATAACATTTAAATGTGAACTGGAGTACTGCATGAAATGCACATGTGAAGCGTCAGTGTCATAATGAATAAGGCACTAGTAAGCAGGGTTAAGCACAAATAAGCAGTAGTAAGCATATATAAACACTAGTAACTGTGTTTAAGTGCATTTGCATGAGAGTAAGCATTGCCTACACCGATTAAGCAAAGTAGAAGCTAAGTGAGTGTAAGAAACTGTAACCAGAGGTTAGCATTGCTTAGCTCTGTGCAAACCTGTGCACACCCGTGTACAACTGCTTTAAAGTGCCTTACTCACTCTGTACCCAATGGCCCGTGTTCTGCCCAGCAACAAAATAAACAGCTACTGCAAGGCTCGAACTCAGGACCCTGTACACCACAGTCACAGTAGCTAACCACTAAGCCATCATAGGAATACATATAAATGTGGTATCAGCAAACTAATCCTCACCACAGGAAAATCAAACCAAACATGTGAACTGACTCTATGTACAGTGTGATGTTGTATAACCTGCCACAGAACATAAATATGTGAACTGGAGTACTGCAGTAAGCATAGATTTGAAGTGGTATTGTAATAAAGTGTAGAAGTCCCCAGGTCCCCATACAGTGTATGTACACATGAATCACGGATACCAGACACATATACAACATGTAATGAAGAAGAAATCACTGCCAAAAGGCAAATATAGTGCTAATTAATTATTAAGCAATGCTAACCACAGCACAGCTCAACTTAGTAAGTGTAAGCAATATGTAGGGGAGCCAAATCAATCTGCCTAGTGGTATACGTCTTTAAGCAGTGCCAACCTTATGTAAGCAGGTGTGCCCATAGCTTAGCATTTTCAAAACCAGCCAATCATAGGAAAGCGTAGGAAATTGGCCATATTTAAACCCCACAGGCAGGAATACTTTCCAAAACTGGTTGTAGCTTCCTACTGCAGGCAGAATGGCTGGTGTGGGTGGAGGCTCTCAATTTAGAGCGCAGCGCTGGGGCATCCATGAGTCAAAATTCATGGTATGGCTCCTGGTAAAACACTATGAGCGGAGACTACTGCAGGGCCAGTACCAGGGCTCACAGTATAAAATGGAGGCCTGGGACAGTCTTGCCAGTGACCTCACCAGTACCACAGGTATCCCCCAGACTGGTGAGCAGGTCAGGCACCACCATGCTGACCTGAAGCGGTGGAGGGGGGATATATAGGAACAGTGGATCCAGGAGTCTCGGCAGATGGCTAATGCCCCAGTACTGAGTAAGTACTCATTCTACTAAGTAGTTAAAAATTGCCTAGCTTGTGTACACTATGGGTAGGTATGGCTAAATATCACTGTATTTCTCTGACAGCTGCAGATGAGCGGGCTGCGAACCAGCAAGCCCATGATGCTAGGTTGCAAAGGCTGCATCGTGAGGCAGGTTAATATTTGTCTGCATGTACTGTCATAACAAATAAATATAAGAGCCTTAGAAAGTGTTGTACCAGTAGAAATAAATGTGTAATATTCTGTGAATAAAGGTATAACCCCTGGAGTGTTTCGTTTTACTCTTCTTTCATATGTAGTTGAACTGTTGCATACTATAAATAGTACTTTTGTATTAAGCAGTGTTACCCACACTGTGGTATGCAAGGTAAAATGTGCATGAAGTTCTGTATAACAATGTTGGAAGTGCCAAGAGGTCAGTCATATTGTACAAGTGAGAGAGAGTTAGATAGAAAACAGTAGAAAGCTTTACATCTATTCCTTGATGGCACAGTGTACTGTGATGTTAACTATAACTTTGTTGTCACACACAGCAGGGGTTTGAATCTTGGGAGTGCTAGTAAGTTGTATGCATAATCATACCCCACAACTGTACAGATTTTGTTACAATGTCCAGATAGAAAGCTGCATGCATATTCATACACCACAACTGTTCCAATATGTCCAGATAAATGGCCCACATCACCAGTCTGGTACCCCGTTCCCTGGAAAAATCAGTGTGATGATCCACGATAGTCAAACGTGTACATAGTCAGAGAATGTATATGAAAACAAACCTGTCATTCTAGCACCTCACCCAAAGTGTATGACAGCAATTCTCAACATATGTTGCATTAACACATGCATCTTGCCATGCCTGTATGTAGAACACAGTTCACGTATATAATAATCTATAAACATACCAGTGTACAATGTAAGGCCATTGGGTAGTGTAATAATACATGTAAGGGACAGATCACTGCAGTGACTAAGAATGTTGTGAAAACTACAAGGCTATATTAGTTGTTAATTGAATTCTCTCTTTCACCCCTACCATATGTGCAAAAATAACCCAATGACACACCTCAGTTGGTATGTGTACACTCCTAAATTTTGTTGGGACATATGTCCCAATGGTTTATAAATATTCACATTTGTTTCTATGCATGTGCCATGTTAAAATACACCCATATTGGTGGCCTGTTGCCATCAATGAAACCTGCATGCTGTTGTAATGCCCACTGTTGTTCCATATATGCATGTGTTCCGCTTGCTCTGCAACTGTTTTAAATCTGGTGTTTTGGGTTAATGGGAATACCTATGCATGCTGTTATAACTAATCCTGAATGCTGTTAACTATTACTAACTCATATCTGTAATAAACCTGCTACAACATAGCTTGTATGGGAAGGCCGGTCCCAGTGGACCCTCCTGTCCCACCTCAGCTGGCCATGGCATGGGGCACCAGCACGTCTGGGGCCCAGCCTGGGACCTCCTCCTCCATTGGCCCTGTGCCATCTTCGGGTGGAACCACTGCAGGGGATGGGGCTCACCCCTTCTGTGAGCATGCTTGGAGAGGAACCTGTCACCCATCGACATGTCCGGGCCATGGTGCATAGGGAGCTCGATCTGGAGTTTCGAGACCAGCTACACCAGCTTGAGGGCCAAGTGGTGCAATTAGAGGGTTAGCCTGCTCCTCCTACACAGCCTCCAGCACAGCCACCTTTGGGACCATGAAGGTGCAGTGGTGACTGCACATGGGTGGGGACCTCAGTCCCACTGTTTCCATTTGGGGGCTCATGGGCTTGCGACTTCCAAACACCCTCCCCGTCCAAGGTGTTTACCCCCCACATGTATCATATACCGCCCCTGTATGCATCTTGTTTGTCTTGTCTGTTAACCTACCTAACCTACCTCCCCAAATATACCTACTACCCCTCCCCAACATCCCACTCTCACCTGAAAAAAAATGGGAAATCTGTTCCCACAAAAAAATCTCGCCCCATACATAGCTGTCCATTTCACACGCGTGTCCACTGGACACGTAATCTGGTCTAATTGGCATCACAATAAATTGATGTTGTCCTCACCCCTCTTCCAGGGGTTTAAGGGTCCAAATCTACCTCCAAATTCAGTGTATATGCACAGCTGTTGCTGTAGAAGAAATGGGCAGGTATGGACCTTTCCTACACCCTTCTTGCACATGCCTAGCTATTTTCCCTACTGTCTTGCCCTCTTTGTGCCCCCTTTTTTACCACTTTCTTATCGACCCTTTTTTTCTTTTCTTTTAAAGAAATTAGCATGGGGGTAAGCGGGAGTAGGCACTTTTAAGCAGCTCTAAGCGGGTGTAAAGTTATTTGCGCAGGGTAAGCTATGCCTACACAGGTTAAGCAATTTAGAAGCTAACAGACTATAAGAAATTGTAACCTGAGGTTAGCAGTGCTTACCTCCACACAAACACGAGCAAACCCATGTACAACTGCTTTAAAGTGCCTTAATCGCTCTGTATCCAAAGGCCCGTGTTCTGCCCAGCAACAAAATATACTGCCTCTGCAAGGATCAAACCAAGGACCCTGCACTCCAGACACAAAGTGATTTACCACTAAACCATGGCAGATATACATAACCTGATGTTTTCTCAAACATATCATCCAGCACAATCAGTCAGCAGTACAGGAAATGTAGTAATATCATACCACACAACCTGTTAATGCAAGACGTCTGGACAAAATAAGCCACAATGTGGGTACAAATGGGGATATATGTCAACTACTGCTCTAATACACTTAAAATGTTGCTATTTACACAGTTATATGTATTAGAACACATATGTAGAAGGAGATGAGGTCTGAAACACAAAAGTGTTGGCACTAGTTACTGACTTCAATGCTGCGATCATCCATGTCAATTGCCAAAAGAATGAGGTACAGGCCAAAATATGAGCTGAACATGCATGGACATATGAACAGATATATATCTGTAAATGTAGACAGACAAGCAGCTATATGTAGATATATATATATATATATATATATATATATATATATATATTAAACGTAAACCAAACAGCATACGTGTGATCCTCTAATGGCAATAGAACGCTGGATACATCCAAAATCAAAGCACGATAATACACTCAAATAAATCAAGTAAAGCTTTTATTCCACAGAGTGAGCGCTTTCGCCAAAAGGCTTCTTCAGACTCTTATTACAAATTAGAAATAGTTAAAACCAACTTAAAAACCCTTTCATAGCTTGTTATTGGTTGTTAAGCTTAAAATTATCACATGGTATACTTTAAAAGTGATAGATACATAGAAATGTGTACTACTTAAAGTCACAACATCTTACGGAACTACAACCTTTAAAAACTAGTACTCTAAATACAGATATGTGTCTAAATAAATTATATATTTGAAAACATTCCATAACATTGCGATCCCCTAACACATACTAGAGAAATACTCAAAACTCTTGGAACGGACGGACAACTCATTGCTCTAATAAACAGTGAAAAGGATCTAAATATATAACCCACTGATGCCAAGAAATATATGTGATTACTAATGTATAACAACTTATGATATGCTATTGATTAAACATAGGTAAAAAAGTGGATAAAAAGTAAAATATAACACTAAGTAATAATTACAATCTGTAAACTAAAAATGTATACAGTCTTATCAAAAACTATGAGACTCACAGTTCTCATTATGTAATGCATGATGTTGGGGAGATCCTCTAATGGAGCACCTCATCCGCACCCCTATTTACACTGATAAAACATACCTAGCAAAGTAAAAGGTAGGACTACCGTAATCTATGTAGTCTTCTACTCTTCAAAAAAGGCTTGATCTGTACCTTGTCATTGAGACCAGGTGGTGTGTCCGACCTCAATCTTATAATCCACCTGGTCTCATGTTCTAATGTTCGGTTGATCAAGTCCCCTCCTCTAAAACCTTGTGAGACATTTTGGATAACACAGAACCTGAAGGTATGATTCGTGCCTGCCATCCTATTGTGCCTGGCCAAAGCATTAACTTCCGAGCCCACTCTGATATGGTAAGTGTGCTCCCTAACACGTTCCTTGAGTGATCGGTTAGTCTTCCCTATGTAGTAGGCAGTGCATGAAATACAAGTGGCAATATACACCACATTTCTACTTTCACAACTCGTGTTGGTACTAAAATTGAATATACGTCCTGTAGTGGGGTGCTTGAAGGTCATCTCTTTACTTATGAAGCCACACTGATTACATCGACCACAGGGTACGGTGTTCCTATTCTCTGTAGTCCTATTCTGTAAAGGGTACCTGGGTCTACATAATATACTCTTTAGGTTGGGATGGTTCTTATAGGCTATACGCGGTACTGAACCAACAATTTCACTGACCTCTCTATTCGACTTCAGGATTCCCCAATGCCTATTCATGGCTTTTCTCACTTCTAAACTCATCTTACTAAAAGCAAGATTCGCCCTGACTTCGGTTGTGGACGAAACAACACTATTGGTTTGTGCCACTTATTCCATAAAGTAAGGTCTAGCACTGCTATTCCTTAAGGAATCTACTATATGAATAGTTTCAGAAATTTCTTTTTCTTTGTAACCTCTCTCAAGGAACCTTCCTTTCATGTCCTGTACTCCAATATCATAGTTTTCCTGTTATAAGTTGAGTCTGGACACTCTCATAAATTGCCCTTTGAGGACATTATTAAAAACATGTTGGGGGTGCATACTTTGTCTATGTAATAGGTTGTTCCTTTGGCACCCCTTCCTATGTATAGTTGTGTTTAGCATACCATTAGACATCCTAAATACTTCAACGTCTAAAAACGGTATACTCCTATCAGAAAAATTCATAGTGAATTTTAAAAATATATATATATATATATATATATAAAACTCAAAAATAATCATATAAATATGTTCATATGTATGTGTGTGTGTATATATATATATATATATATATATATGTATATATAGATAGATACATATATATAGATATAGCTATATGACATATGTATAGGTGCATGCACATATACACAGACAAAAGGTATTAGTAACCATACATATGTAGAAGTAGTGTGGAAGTACTGGGTGCAAAGTATATCCCTCAGCTACAAGCCCTGTAACTGCCACCTGTGAAATGTGTAGTGTGGCAACCATTCCCACAAATGAGAATACTTACATTAAACATATACCCACCCACAATTCAAAGGACATGACACGACACACAGGTATGCATACACAGAAAACCTTTATTTGTGTACTAAACAATAATGTATGCCAGTACTTACACCACTTAAATTTTGAAATATGTAATCAGTGATGAATGCAAGGCCCACACAAAACAGTAGATACAAGCAATGTGGATATATACCATACTATGCTGTTCCGTCCAAGGCCTTCAATTAGTACAACAGTAGACACAGGATTTGCCTTCAAGATAAGTAACAATCAACAATTGCAGATGTAGTTCAACAGCCTTCAATTACATCCTGTAGTCAAGCCCTAGGGGGAAATGTAGCATTTGTGTTAATGTCACAGTATCTTGTACATAACATTGCTTAACCTAACATCTCACTATCACACTGAATGACCTTTGTCTTAACAGTTATATCCCTGAAAAGGTGTCACAGCCAAGGTTAACGGCATTGAACCCCCCCCCCCGCCCCCATAAAAGGCTGTACAAGGGCAAGGAACACTGTGTACCACACACTGACCTCTAGAATGTACAAGGGCACATATGTGTTCTCCAGCTGTTTCCCCAATATATATGGACTTTGCCCAACAGTTGGTGTGGGAGTCCATGACATGACTGTAATAATAGCAGTAATGCTAGCGGTAAATAATGATAGGCCATTACCTAAAAAAAACCCTTTCTGTATCACAGTAGGACAAATACTGGCATATATGTGGAGGACAGAGGCAGGAACATAGGGCCATATTTGCATTATTGCTGTTACACACCCTGGAAATTGCTGATGTTACAGGATTTGTTGCAGCATACCCTTATGCAGGAATTCGACATTGAAATACAAATGGATGTAGCCATGTACTGATAGCACTCAACAGACAGAATGCCACTGTTATATCTGGGACAATACCTGTGTGGTGCACAGACAAAACGTAACAGCCAATCCTCTTGGTATCATTTGGATAGGCCCACAGTTGAGAGCTATACAGACAGACAACATTCCATGCAAAAGTACCATGTACACAGAAACCCTGTAAGACCAGCAAGATACAATGCACACAACATCACTACTCATGCTGTATGTAGGTCTGGAACCTTACCCAAATGTGTATTGGGCCTGTGTCTGCAGGTTCTGCTGTAAGTTGTATTGCTACCTGCTGTCTGTAACACTGATGTCCACACACAGGAAGGATGTCATCCATACTGGAAAGGTGAAGGGGCAAAGCCCACAGAAGTCAGCAATTTATAGTATTGGGTTGCCATGACAATGGTTATCTGAAGTACTACACAGCAGGCTGCATGCAATTAGCAACCGGTGGACACTGACTGGTGCAGCGGCCATCACCTGATCATGTGCAATACCTACAAAAGCATGCTGCAAACTAGTCAAACCAGCTCAATCACTCTACTGGGGAGACTGAGAGAGAGAGAGAGAGAAAGAAAAAGAAAAAAAAAAAAAAACATAACTTTAATAAAAGTAACAAAGCTCAGGGATTTGTTACAGCAGAAAAAAAGGTATGTGAAACAGATATGTATTTACTTGCATGTAGTATATGGCATAGAATAATAGGATGTATAATGTGAAATGATGTATATGTGTCATCAGTACTTGTTCCTGTAATGACGTTTTGCTCAACAATTGCTCTGGACAATAGTGTCTATCCCTGTGGGCAGTGGGACATACCTGTCAACTGTGCAGATCAGCAGTGAATGGCATAGATGTAACCGATGATATCTGTGTTCTGTACATTACTGTAGCCAACAGCTGGTGGTGGTATTAATACTGCCATGCTAGTCACATGGGTGTGAGACCACACCACTTGCAGGACAGTCATGTTAAAGTGTAGCATAGCATGGCCAACTGCCATAGCAGTATAATATGCTTATCTAAAATCTGTCACCATATATACCCCCCCTAATGTTAGTCTGTGTTCACATGTGACACCTGTATGTGTTGCAGCAAGTCAGAATAGTGCA
Source organism: Protopterus annectens (assembly GCF_019279795.1). Taxonomy (NCBI): domain Eukaryota; kingdom Metazoa; phylum Chordata; order Ceratodontiformes; family Protopteridae; genus Protopterus; species Protopterus annectens. Next base: position 740,196,832 of record NC_056735.1, on the reverse strand, counting down.
GCTGCAAATTAAAGAGAGTTACAAGAGTGTGGACCAGATGTTTGTTTGCACCCCGCATACAGATAAATATATGTGTGATGCATATTCACAGCCGCATATGTCTACAGAACCTCGGACAGTTATACATATATATAGGTATATAAACAACACATAATGATATCTACACACACACACACACACATATATATATATATATATATATATATATATATATATATATATATATATCTATATATATATATATATATCTATATATATATATATATATATATATATATATATATATATATATATATATATATATATATATATATATATATATATATATATATATATATATATATATATATATATATATATATATACAAACAGACACAAGCACATATACACAATACTGACACGTATAGGTATACGCACACATACACACACACACACACATATATATATATATATATATATATATATATATATACATATATGTCAATACATGTCCCCTGCCATGACGTGTGACAGAACATCACACATCAATACACAAGATATCTACACAGCAGTACATGGCTGCAAAATGGAGTGTGGAGTGTGGTGTGTAACCCATGTTGGGAATACAGAGCAATTGTGTGAGAAGGTGGTATATATATGTTGGTGAAGGGTAGTAGGCACATATTGGTATGTAGGTTTGGTTGGATGACAAACAAGACAGCATACAGGCTGGTATATGACACAAGTGGTGGTTAAACACTGTGGATGGGTAGTTTCATTTGGAATGTGGAGGCTATTGAGCCCTCATACGGGAACAAAGGGAACATGGTGCCCACCCATGGACAGTCACAACAGCATCTACATGGTCATAAAAATGCCTGGGCTGTGGGCTAAGCAAGAGCAACATGCATGTCTAACCTTGTGTATGTGTACTGCATGCATACAGGTGATGTAGCACATACCCCATGTCTCTGTGGAGCTCCCTATGCACCAGACCCTGGACCTTACTGTGGGTAACAGATATATGTCTGTGTGTGCTTCATGGGGGGGGGGCACCATCCCCTGAGGTGGTTCCATATGAAAGTAGTGCCGGAACAGTAGATAATGAGGTTCCATGGTGGGTCAAGGATGTGATGTGGACTGGTAAAATATCCACTTTAGGTGGGAGTGGTGTTCCTGCTGGCAAATAACCCCTACACATACTGTTGTGTCACTGTCATGGAACATATGTGGGTTGTAATAGTGCACACAATCCCAGAATGTCCAACAGCATCCATAGATATCCCCAATAACACAGAATGGCAGATGTGTAGCAATCACATAGCAAGCATACCACATGCATATGTGGAAACATAGTGGCAATGACAATGGCATGCAGGTGAAATACTCTGTAACAGCCCAGCAACTCTAGTATCCCCACAGGGAGCATATCTATAAACACATAGCAGAAAGTGTTGTACAATACAATACATGTCCCAATGGTAGATAAACCGGAAACATACCCCTTGCGATGTGTGAACATTAAGTTGGAGCTGATATGGTGGTGGGAGACTGATATGTGTATTGTATTATAGTAAACGTGCCATATGAGTTGCTCAGACATATTTCCATCTTTATGTCTTTCAGGGACTATGGCGCACCCCAGGAATCCAGCATACAGTGCTGCTGAGGATGACATACTCACCAGCATCATCCAGCACTACTAGCTGTTGTTCTCAAAGACAAGCCAGGAACAGCATGAGTGCACCGTCATGTGGAATGATGTGGTCCACAGGGTGAATGAGATGGGGATGCACAGCCGTACATATGAGCAGGTCCACCATCATTGCAGTGACCTGCTCCGCCATGTACGCCACTGTGCCGCTGCTGTGCGGGGTGACCACCTTGCAATGGGGGGCTATAACATCCACCCCCCCCTCACCAGAGTAGAGGAGCTGCTCATGAGCCTGGTGGCACCTGCCCGCCCACAAGAGCTACAAACATATACAGTCATGGACGTGGGTGCTACCCACACACCAGACATGGAGTATGCAGGTAAGGTTCCAAGGCATATCAGTAGACCACTGTTGTGTATGCATCTGTACAGGTAGATCATGCATATGTGAGATGTGGAGTCTGTTGCTGTGTAGTACTGATAATCAGGTGTGCATAATCTGTAGTACTGTGGACTTCAGCTGTTATTTTACTGTAATATTGCACCCACCCTGTAGCAATGCCACAGCTGTGGTCACTGACATCAACTCTACCTCATCTCAATGTAGGTACCTCTGGGATACCAGCAAGGCAGCGGCCGGATGGCAGTGAGTATGGTTTAAGGTTATGCTTGGCAATTCACTCTGCATGTCATAGCTAAGGGGTAGGCCATGTACACATCTAACACACCTACCCATAATGCATGCTGCACATGCTCACTGACAGAGCACACACCTCACTAATGGGATTACCAGCCTCAAACACATGCAATACACAGACCATCTCAGACAACTGTGGCTACACTTCAGTGCACATTGCCCATGCAAAGCTGACATCTGCCTAACATACACAGCTATGTCATACACAGAACAGTTGAACATGCTACACATAAAGAAATCCCACTCCCTCTGCAAACACACACTCCAGGGTCCTAAACCTCATCAACACATTACACAGGACATACTGGAGAGATAGGACCCTGTCCTAGGGAATTCCCACACTCTGGAACAGACTACCCATTCATGTGAGGCAATGCTACTCACTGGCCCTCTTTACAAAAACACTTGACAACTGGATGGGAAATGGGGAATTCACCTTGGGTAGTACGTCTGTGCCACAGCCTGACAGGGGCACAGGGGAATAACATTATTGGGTGGTGCATGGCTGGGAACCCCTGTGGCTAGGCTTATGTAGGCCCCAGGACCAATAGACTAGTACTCACCTATGAACCTATGTGTACCATAGGCAACATCAGCCATGGCTCAATACAGATATGACCTGCATAATGGTGGGACATTGCCAAAGCCATGTGTTGCAATATGTTCTGATGTACCAACACCATGTTGGGGAAGTCCAGGAAGTTGCAGTTATGATGCATGTGCTGCACAATCCACACCTCACTCCAACCCAGGGATGACATCCTCATCTGTACAATGATGGTGCCACTGTACACCTGCATGTTTGCCCTGCATTGGCAGGGTATATGCCAGTACACATAGTGATCCTAGTTTGGGATACTGCAGTGTGACACACATGTGTAGGCCATAGATGTCGAGCATTTGCAATGTAGCAGGAGATGGTGAGGGTGTGTCATCCTGAAACACAACAGTGCACTGGAGGGGAGAGACAAACCCACTGAGAATGGCTGTATCTGCACAAAGTCAAGGTCATGAAGTGTGGCAGACATAACCCTGACTCCATGGCACTAGTGATGGTACTGTATGACCTCCAAGGGCTGTGCACATTTTTCACATGCAAACATGTAGGTTTGGGGAACATTTGCAGGTCTTACTGACCAACTACTGGCTCATGATGATGAGGCATGCTACTATACCCCTGCCAGGTATTGTGACTGCAGTAGTACACATAGCAGTTATTGCTACACACCATCATGATATGTGTGTGCACACATATGGACCCACAAACTGTATGCATCCCAATCACCATCTGCACAACTAACACATATGGCTTGTAATGCAACTGACTGCCTAGGTCATATGTCACATATCAGGTATGTGTAGTGTTGCCATATGCAGTAGTGTTGTGTCATGGCATGTCATGGAAGAGAGTGCCCTGTCAATAATGGTCTCTACACTCACCATAGGTACAGTACATTGTGTCTGTGTTTGGTCTAATGGTATTCTGTCACTTATACATGCACCACTGATGATGACATCTGTGAATGCACATCAGACATTCACAAAACACGTGTCCACATATAATCCAGAAACACACAGAGGCTGTGAGCAGCAGAGGAAACATAAATGACACACAGATACCCATCCTGCAATGGTGTGTACACCTGTGAGGTATTGTGCACAGTACATGCCAGGGTGCTTAACAGATGCACAGCAATGCTGTGGACATGGGTGCAGTGTGTTCCAGGGGAAGGGCCATCACCTACTAACAGACGCCATGCATCACAGCCATGTATTATGTTGGTAATGGGGATTGACTACAGTTGCACTGCATGCTGTTGAGCACCACATGTCCTGCATGCTGACATGTGTGTAATTACAGGTTTGTGTGTGATACTGTACTGCACCATCACCTGCTATTGCCTGTGTTATGGGGGTGCTGGAGTTGTCTGAAGGTGCTGTCTGGTGAAGTGTATGGGTTGTCATGTATGTCAACTGCATGCGACTGTTGTGTGTGGCCATGTCTGCAAACGTGTGTGTGTGTGTGTGTGTGTGTGTGTGTGTGTGTGTGTGTGTGTGTGTGTGTGTGTGTGTGTGTGTGTGTGTGTGTGTACTGTTTAGCAGTGATGTACAGGTCTTACAGTCTGTTCCCTGTTTTCCCCTCACAGGTGGCGAGGTGGGGCTAGGTCCCTCCCACAGGGAATCTGGTGTCACTGATACAGACAGTGACCATGAGGTTAGGTGTGTTGAGGCACAGGCAGGGTCATCAGGGGCTGCTGCTGGGCCATCAATTGACATCCCACAAGTATCCACCTCATCCACGCACACAGTCACACTGCCTCTACATACCTCATCATCGTTGGCCTTAACTGAGGGACAGTCTACGGTTGGCATTGGTCAGGACAGTGTGGTATCTATGGCATGTGTGTCAGGACACAGCAGCCATATCCAAATGTCTGGTGGGGTACCACATAGGCAGAAGTTCAGGGGTGCTCGTCGGAGCACTGCTGGTCATCATGCCCCAAGCAGACACGCCACATCTATATCTACCACACACATGTTCCAGGCTGTCATGGAGACACAGGCACGAATGGAACAGTACACCAGACAGGGTCTAAGAGCGCAGAGGGCTCATCACACCTCTGTAAATGACAGCATCCGTGACCTCGCAGGTGCCATTCATAATTACACAGAGGTCATGTATAGACGGTGAGGTGAGACATTGGATCTCATCAACAATGCCATGTCCATGCTTCAGAAAAGGGCGGGACAGTTGCGACAGCCACATGGATGTATTCCAGTAACATCAGCAGCTGGAGGTCACTGTGGACATCCCACCAGTCACAGCCGCTCCCATACTACCAACCCCAGCACTGGGTGGGGTGCTGTATACAGACCGCCATAGCAGACCATGTGCACGTAGCCCTGGCCAGTCCCAAGAGGGGCCTGGATCCAGTGGACATCTATCAACCTCTGGGGACAGTACCTGATCTGGCTGTGTACCTGATACTGCCTGTGGCACCCCTGCCAGGTGCAGGTCCCGTGTCTGTGGACGGAGATGGTGAACTGCAAACCCTGCCAGGTACAGTCTGCAGCTGTCTCACAAATCCCCATATAGGGCAGCCACATGGTGGAACTGTGTGCATGCAGCCATGATGCATAGCTGTAATTAACAATGTTGTATTGTTTTTACCATTATCTATTTTCACATACATATCATCCAGCCCAGGCATTCAACAGTGTATTCCACCATGTGGATGTATGTGTGTGTATGGTTGTTTGTTTGTCTTTTCAGATTTTCCCGGTTAGGGGTCGCCACAGCAGAACTCCGGTCCACTAATAATTGGCAGTAGATTTTTATGGTGCTGAGTTGCCAGCCCGATGCCCAACCTTCAGCGAAGGCACACCCATTCACGCATGTCTTTTGAATGCCACTCGACTGCGGGGAGGACATGCAGTCTCCACATAGAAGGCACTCCAGCCAAGAATCGAACAGAACCTCTTGCTGTGAGGCAACAACTCTACCACTGCACCACCATGGCTTTTTGTATATCTATTTATATTTACATGGATATAACATATCTATATATGTATATATGTATATATTTCTATAGCTATATCTACATATATAGATATGTTATATCCATGTAAATATAAATATATATATAAACACACACACATACATCTAAATTGTGAAATACATTCCCAGTAGTGTTGAATACCTGGGCTGGATGATATGTATGTGAAAACAGCATGATTAGGCATATCTGCCATGGCTTAGTGTTAAATCACTCTGTGTATGGTGTGCAGGGTCCTGGTTTTGAGCCTTGCAGGAGCTGTTCATTTTGTTGCTTGGCAGAACACGGGCCGTTGGATACAGAGTGATTAAGGCACTTTAAAGCAGTTGTAAGTAGGTTTGCATGTGTTTACGAGGAGGTAAGAACTGCTAACCTCCAGTTACAGTGTCTTACACTCTGTTAGCTTGTAAATTGCTTAACCTGTGTAGGCACTGCTCGGCTCCTCGCAAACCCACGTAAACCTGCTTACAACTGCTTTAAAGTGCCTTAATCACTCTGTATCCAACAGGCTGTGTTCTGCCCAGCAACAAAATAAACAGCTCCTGCAAGGTTCTAACCCAAGGACCCTGTACACCTAGAAAGGGTGATTTACCACTAAGCCATGACAGATACAAAGAAATGCCCTGTTTTCACAAACATATAACCCAGTCCTGTCATGCAATGGTACAGAGAATGTAGACCAAGACCTAGATGCATGTGTGTGTAACTATATTAATATCTAAACAAATACAACATATCTATATATGTATATATATATATATATATATATATATATATATATATATATATATATATATTTCTAACACTATATACATATATATCAATATATATGCACATATATACATGCATATGCCTAAATTGACACATATATGTGTCTACACCTATATGTCTACATATACACAGCACGTTACATATGTGTATGCAGATATATATCTATGTAGGCATATACGGACATAGTTATATATATATGTTAGCAGATATATATATATCTATATAGGTATTTATGGCCATACATCTGTAGATAGCAATGACAGATTAACAAATACACATATGTCCACAAGCACCGTTAATGGGGTTGAGAGGGCCCACACACTATACGTCTCGTACAAATAGGCATCCCCCCCTACAGCCAAACACGTGTGCCCTGCAATATACTACCAAGTACAGTCTGCCACCCATAGGAAATGTAATATGTGGAAGCCATCAACATCCCCTGGATACAGATACACAGACACAGATATGCCGATACAGATATACACACACACATATATATATATATATATATATATATATATATATATATATATATATATATATATATATATATATATATATATATATATATATATATATATATATATACATGTGACTACACATACACACGCAGACGCAGATATATGTACAGTAAGATACATATGTAGAAGGTGCACACAATATGGGACAGCCACTATGCCTACAGTTAACACCTGAACAACTGAACACTGCATGGGCCACCCATACAAATATCAATCGTTGCCTGTAACATAAACCCATAGGGAGGTCATAGGAAAGACACCACACACAGGTTTACAAAAATGGGAAACCTTTCATTGTGTACTATTACAGTTCTATATGCCATGTCATATAGTTGTTCAGACACTGACAACCTTATAACCAGAGTAATGCAACTGTGAAACAGTTACACTAATACAGTAGTCTGGAAAGGTTCACAACTATTGCTCTCCAGACCAAGCCCTTCAAATTGTACAATAGTGAACACATACTGGGCAACAGGATACCAGACAATCAACAGTATGTGCTGCAGGTGTGTAGTTCAGCAACCTCTATCTACACTCTGTACAAACTCAGTAGATGGTAAAGATATTATGTGATCACATGGGTTGTCACTGTTACATAACAAGGCATGACTGACACCATCATGAGCACACCGACCAACAGAACAGTCTGTATGGCAGGAGGCAGTAGGCTTGCAGTACCCCAGTTCATGTAAGTAATGTAAATATAGGTGAAGTATACGGTACTGTACATCCAGATACCTTGCAGCAGCTCACTCCTGATACCCACACATTGTGTAACAGCCTAGGTCATTTATGGTTCTCCCCACCTAGACTCAATAATACAGGACCATATACCACTGTTAGATATACTGGCCTCTGGAGTGCATAAGGGCATACATGTATTGTGTCGGTGATGCCCACACATATATGGCCCCAGCCCCACTGTATGTGTGGGGGATATAATAGCAGTGGACTAATGGCAGAAATGGCAGTTTGATATACTCACAGCCCACTACAGAACAACCCCCAACAGCTTGACATATGTGCAAAGCTTGGTATGTAGATGGAGGACAGAGGCTGGAACACAGGCACATATGTGGAACACTTTTGCCATACACTAAGCAAGTTGCTGGTGTTACACGATAGTCTGCAACATACCCTTAGTCAGGGAATTAAAGTTAGAAATAGAAATGGATGTAGCCATGTACTGATAGCACTCAACACACACACTACCAGTGTAATATCTGCCATAGGACATGTGTGGTGGACTGACAACACATGATAGGCATACCTCTGTCCAGCAAGAGGATAGGCCCACAGTAGTGAGCTATGCAGACAGACTGCATTCCAAGGTAAACTAGTATTAACACACACCCTGTAAACCAGCACTATACAAAGCATAACACAACTTTACTCACAGTCTGTCTGTAGTTCCTGATCCTCCTACAAATATGTGGCCTCCCTGATTGTGCAGGTTCTCCTGTAAGAGGTATTGCTACCTGCTGTCTGTAACACTGATGCCCACACACAGGAAGGATGTCCATCACACAGGAAATGTAAAGGGACCACACACACATGCTGTAGGGATTTATAGTGGGTGGTTGCCATGACAGTGGTAATTGGAAGTAGTACACATGTGTAATTATATATATATATATATATATATATATGGCTATCTGGATAAGTATATGTACATATATTTCCACCATATGTCCTGGACATGGAAAGTAGCCCTACCCCAGCCCCTATAGTCCCAAATTCGCAGTGCAAGGGTATATCAGGTATGTATAGAAGGTATATTAGTAGACTATTGCTACTGTCATTTGAATTGTCTTCACAGACATGGTGTGTGTGGAAGATCACATCTGCTTATAACATGTGTGCCATTGGCTACTGACAGACATCATAAGGAAATCATTGTAAAGTACCGCTGCAGGCATGTAATGCCCCTGTGGATTGCAGCAGAGATATTGGACAATATATGTGGAACTTCGGACACACCCTGTACAGTCCAGGGGTATACACATAATCGCTTAGTGCACAACATGTGTACCAGGCCTGACAATATGGATGTAGACAGCCATGTAGATGGGTATAACACATAACAACTGGAATACATTTGCCACCATAGGTTTTGCATTCACACACTCCTGTCTGACCTGACACAGAATGACTGCTGGTACAGGGGTGCCATGGATACATACTACCCACTAGATATTGACATACATCTGCACAGCATCCCACTGCTCTGTCTGACATACATGACTGTTAAGGGACGCCTGGCAGCAGTACATCTGGCAAGTATCTGCACATGATATCTCACTGGGTAAGTAAACTGAGCTGCTAGGCATGTAACAATGCACTGTGCAGGCTATAGGCAGACTGGCTCAACACTGGCCTATATCTCCTATGGGGGAATGCACATGTACCTGCATATATAGCAGGCTCAACAGGCATGTCACAGCACAGGGTAAGATACAACTGTGTGAAAGTGCATAACCACAACCAATATTAACACAGCCACAGCCACATATGGTAAGCTAGCATAATATTACAGTATATGGGCTATCTGTTCTACACCATCCTCAAATGTGCCACTCACAGAACAACCCTACATATACTGGCCTGCTACAAAGTTTGGTCTGATGGCTGTCTGTGGTATGGGACATGTGTGTGTATGGCCCTACAAACATGTATTCAAAACGATACCATACAGTGGGGCAGCAGGTAACATCAGAAAGAAGAGGAACTCGAGCAATGACATCTACCACAGTCTGTACACAGGCTACAGTACATATTAACAATACACACACTGTCGACATTCACCATCACTACACAGACCTCAGTACTGTACAAACATCCACAGAATTTCCAGGTTATGTCATGAAATATAATCCCTACTGTACATAACATGTGTAGCAATCAGATATATCACTGGCTTGTTATCAGATATGATGACACTATTTATGATGTACAACACATATGCACCACTTCATGCACGACATATGTACAAAGGTTGACAAAGGTGTGGCTGACAGCACATACACAAGGCCAATATAGACATGTTGCTGTGATAACCTCATACATTTACCATTGTAACGGGATTTGTTGCAACATATGTCCTATGAGGGATATGAAGTCAGTAACTGTCAGGGCCTTCACCATCTACAGACTGCAATCCTCACACTACCTTCTGCATTCCACAGATAGATGCTCCATGGCTAACACATGAAACCAAAGGCAAAACACTGCCCAGTCTGCAGATGACCCTGCAGATGGGATTCCTCATATACATGGAACTGACATGGCAGGTATTGCGACATATACGACAGCCATATCCAGACAAATACTGTTCAACCAACATTACTCCAAATGCAGTATAGCAGCACTTACAGTCTCTAGTCAGGTCAGGTAAATCCCCCTCCTGTTTGCTGCCGTCTTTCCACAGTGTATGTTGTTAGAGGTACATCCCCAATCCATCTGAGATGCTGTTTGCCAAACAACAGATCTAGTTCCTGCTCACAGTGAATTAAAAAGGCCAACACCCCTATGATGTTCCTAGATATTGAAGTGTGTTTCCATGCAATTGGCTATGGGAATGTTACCACAGCTGTTCCACATGCAATCAGCTAGGGGAGGGCTGCAATTCATGCAGAGGCCATCAGATGATCATGAGCATCACTTAAAATACACATCCTGCTGCCAAAGCAAAACAGGTATGGGTCTCCACATCCACCAGAGAGAGAGTGGGGGAGGCAGACAGAGGCAAATACATGTCAGGCAGGGGTGGGAGAGTAAAACTGAAGCATGTTTGTGTCACACACCTACCAGCACAGGATATCAAACCCTTGACAACTATGTAGTGCTATCACAGTTTGATGCAGTTATTGGATGTGCCACATGGGTTACCTGCTGTGGAGCACTCAGAACATATATGTGATGGTGAGTGACATCTGCAACAGGGATACGGTAGATATACGGTAGGTGATGTACACATGCCTGTCCGCATGAACGGGTGCCAGCGTCAACACAGCCACACTCTCACAGGAATGCACACACATTGACACACTTGGCAGGGCCAGGAGTACAACTCATCACTAGTGGGATTGCCACAACACATCAATGTGCAGGTATCACATGCACTACACGGGCCATATGGAGGTCGCACGGGCAAAGATTATGAGGAGGTGTCAGACATCAGACAACATGCTTCAATATGCCCAGAGGGGTTGTAGTGAGTGTGGATGTGGACATACGCACCATACAACACACACACAAGCACACTGGGTGCCAGTACTGACATGCATGGGTGCATGTCTGCATGGGTGTGGTGGTCAACTGTGCTAGCAGGCTATACAAGGGTAGGTTATGGGTATACCTTGGCATCAGGCCACATGACAATGATCTGCATTGTGGCTTAGGGCTGTCTTTTCTGCATTTGCCCACACAGGTGGGTATTGTATCCCCCATTCAGTCACCTGGGTGGCTATTGTGTGTGGCCAATGCTGTGCATCCCCTGCCATGTATGTGTTCCTTACTCCATGACATGGATGGTGCCTAGGATGTGCACACCTCCCACATGCATGTACAGTGACATGTGGAACTGTACCTGGGGTGTCTGGCCCATGTTGTGAACACAGATTATCATCAGTTGAGCCAGTCTTGCCCACCTGTGGCAGGTACTGGTAATGGGCAGCCGGTTTACCCTGCACCTACATCGATAGCATGCTAACAGCATTCCATGGTGTCAGTGGCATCTGTCCATACAGGGCATGTTGTCAGGCATGGTATGTCCGTTGTGGGTCACATGTGACAGCACCACAGGTGGTGCAGGTGTCCATTGGGGAACATGGGGGAGGTGCACTGTCTGCATGTACGTGCATATTGGACAGATGGGAAGGGTGACATGCCCTCTGTAGCCCACCGCTATCACTCCATAGTTACTATTGGTGGCCAATATGCAGTGTACTACCCACATATTGGCTGTTGCCAAGGAATGTGTGTGTCTGAGTCATGGGTTGACAGTGTGCTCTGGGTAAAACTGGGGTTGCTAACTGTGATTGTCTGGTCTTGATGTCACATGTATGGGTATGGCTTTGCACCCCAGTCTCTCACCTATGTAACATCTATTATCCCAGTATGGTTGACTTTGTGATATATTGTAGGGCCACCATATAAGAAATATGCAAAACCTGCTACACACACACACACACACACACACACACACACACACACATACACCTGTCATGTGTGGGACTAGAACCCCTACCTAACTAGTTTGTTACACTACACGCCACAGACATTACTGGAGTACTCCTTCCCCAAAGGTCTATTTCACAATGAATGACATCAGCAGGATTACCAAAGTAGGGCATTTCAAATGTACTGCGAGTGAGTAGCCTAAAATGCATTGCTCAATACACAGACAGAGAGACACTCACAAAACATCCACAACTGGCATGGGTGGGTATAGAACCCATGACCAAAGTCTATATCACACTACAGCATGGAGCTGTTATAGGACACACCACAGGGATTACTACAGAATTCCTTCCCCAAAGGTGTAATTCACAAGAGATGACATCAGCAGGATTGCCAAAGTAGGCCATTTCAAATGTACTGCAGGAGACTAGTCTATAACGCATTGTTCTGTACACAGACATTGAAACACACACGAAACATCCAGAACTGCCATGGTTGGGGATAGAACCCTACCACAGTTCTAAATCACACTCCAGCAGTACGCAGTTACCGGATGCACTACAGAGATTACTGGGCTACAATGTTCCCAGAGATGTATTTCTAGGTGGATGACATCAGCAGCCTTGCCAAAGTTGAGTATATGAATTGTAAGGGGTGTGAGTACCCTAAAAAGCATTGTTCTTTACTCAGTCAGACACATACAGTTGTCAACTCTGTAGTTAGACCACCTACCTAACTACTTTATCACACTACAGCAGTATGTAGTTACAGGACACACTACTCAGATTAGTGGGTTACAGCATTCCCAGAGGTGTATTTCTAGGTGGGTGACATCAGCAGCCTTGTCAAAGTTGAGTATATGACTTGTAAGGAGTGTGAGTACTCTAAAAAGCATTGTTTTCTACTCAGTCAGAAACACACACACAATTGCCAGGTCTGGGGTTAGAGCACCTACCTAACTACTTTATTACACTTCAGCAGTACACAGTTACAGGATGCACTATGGATATTACTGGGCTACAACCTTCCCAGAGGTGTATTTCTAGGTGGGTGACATCAGCAGCCTTGCCAAGGTTGAGTATATTACTTGTAAGGAGAGTGAGTACTCTAAAAAGCATTGTTCTTTATTCAGACAGAAACAAACAGACAGACACACACACAGTTGCTAGGTCTGGGGTTAGAACACCTACCGAACTACTTTATTACAGCAGAGCAGTACGCAGTTACAGGACGTGCTATGGAGATTACTGGGCTACAACTTTCCCAGAGGTGTATTTCTAGGTGGGTGACATCAGCAGCCTTGCCAAAATGGAGTATATGACTTGTAAGGAGTGTGAGTATTCTAAAAAGAATTGTTCTTTACTCAGTCAGACAGACACACACACACACACACACACACGCACACACACACACACACACACACACACTTGCTAGGTCTGGTGTTAGAACACCTACCTAGTTTATTACAGTACAGCAATACACAGTTACAGGGGATGTGCTACGGAGATTACTGGGCTACAACCTTCCCAGAGGTGTATTTCTAAGTGGGTGACATCAGCAGCCTTGCCAAAGTTGAGTATATCTTGTAAGGAGTGTGAGTATTCTAAAAAACATTGTTCTCTACTCAGTCAGAGACAGATGGGCACACACACAGTTACCAGCGCTGGGGTTAGAACACCTACCTAATTACTTTATCACACTATAACAGTATGCAGTTACAGGACATGCTACAGAGATTACTGGGCTACAGCTCTCCTAAAGGTGTATTTCACACTCGATGACCTCAGCAGGCTTGTCATAGTAGGGCTATGGGGAGGGCAGTGTGTGCATGGGCCATAACCCATTCATCTCGGGGTTGACACGCCACATGCGGGCACACACGGGGTCATATGTCACAGGCACGTGTATGCAGCTACTATATGACTACTTCCTTGTATAGTCATGTTGCACAGCTGGCACATGCACCACATAGTCAGTAATGCTGACAGATACTAGTGCCTAGTATCTATAGTGGGTGACATCTGCACCTCATGTGTTTGGGGCCCTTTGGCTGTGTGCTGGGTGGGACAGGCCTGGATGGCTCCTTGTGACAGTGAGCCTCTTCCACACATCTATGTACATCTACCTTTGGCTTATTTTAGTGTGTTGTCCTGACATATATGTCTGTATTCCTATCCACTGTGTGTGCAAGGCATGAGTGGTGCATACTGACAAGTGTCTGCACTAAAAACTGCAACTGACAGATATGTCTGGTCCACTGGTGTTTGCAGTCATAGACTTCATGTATTAAGTGTGTGAGCATGCCCAGTATGGCCATCTGTATTGCATGTGTGGATCAAGTGTAGGTGGCTTGTAGTACGGTGCTGACCTTTGTGTTGTACACCGACAGGTAGCATAATGTGTCTGCAGGGTATCCATCGGTCAGTTGGCATTGACTGTTGCTACATTTCTGTATAGCAGGGAGGGACACCTGACTGCTTCTACATTTCTACACAGGTTTGGGGGGGGGGGCACACCTGACTGTTACAATATTTGTATGTAGGATGGAGGGGGCACACCTGACTATTTCTACATTTCTACACAGGAGTGGGGGGGCACAACCTGACTGTTACTATAAGTCTACGTAGGATGGAGGGGCACACCTGACACCTGTACACATTCGCTAGGACTGTACTGGTATGTTGGGTACTCCATTTCATTCTGTAGTCTTACCTATCGTGCTGGCTAGAGGCATACCAGTGTACTACAGATCTTAGTCTTTAATAACCTACATATTAGTTTCTGACTTCCTAGCCTTCACAACTGACATCCAACAGCCTGGCCTGCTGTAGTCTGTCTGTGTAGGCCTGGGGGGGGGGGGGAGGGTTACCCATAGGCCTCATTCATAGGCCATAGTACAGCATTTGTTTGTGTTTGTCTACATCTGTCCTGCTGGCTGTGACTGTTGTTGGGTATGTGACTCCCCGACTGGCATGTGTGAGTCACTTACCTTCTGGGTGTCCCAGTACTGAGGGTGGTGCTGCAGAGCTGCCTATGTTGGATGCACATAGTACACTCCCTATACATGGTTGAGCACAGGTAGTGTCATGTTTGGCATCCCTTTTAGTGTATGTGCGAGTCAGAGAGAGGTGTCAGTGCATGTGCTATGCATTGCCTCTTTGCCAAGGCCAGGGCATGCTGGGCATGCCTCCTTCTGCCTACTGGAGCAGGCACAGGTTGTTCCTTCTCTGAGTCACTTTGTGCCTGTGCAGGCCTTGGCAATGGTGGGTGGCTGTGTGGCCTTTCCCCATGCTGTTCCTGCTGCAGCTGTTTCCGTAGGATCATATTGTGTAGCATGGCACATACAAGGACAATTTGGGTACATGTAGTTGGTGAGTACTGCAATGCTCCACCAGAAGTGTCCAGGCACCAGAACCATGACTTGAGCATCCCAAACACACGCTCTGTTATGATTCTTGTTTGTGCATGTGCCTCATTATGGAGTTCTTGTTCGGGTGTGTGTGCATTTCTGATGGGTGTCATCAGCCATGTCTCCAGTGCGTATCCAGCATCCCCTACTAAGTGACCATGTGGGATGTCCCCATTGGCAAATCTCTGTTACAGCTGCATCAGATGCCAGATGTGGGAATCGTGATAGCTTCCAGGGCAGCCAGCACACACATTCATTATTATGCCCTGGGCATTGCACACAATCTGGCAGTTGATGGAGGGGAAGCTCTTGCGGATGATGTAGACCCTACTCCGCTCACTGGGTGGTGCTTTGATGCATATGTGTGTGCAGTCTATTGCACCCACTACCTCAGGGTATTCTGCTATTTGGTGGAAGAGACTCATATTGCTGGCCAACGCCTCACGGGTGTTGGGTATATATACATGTTCACCGACATGTGCTGACATGGCATACAGGAACTGGTGGAGTACCCTGGATGCTGATGCCTGTGAAATCCCCATCATATTCCCAGTTGGCCTTTGGAAGGTACCTGTAGCTTTAGGCCTACGCATACCTTGGTATCCACCGGGATGGGTTCCCCTCTGTTAGTTCTGTATGTGAGGCATGGCCGGCACAGCTCAACAATTTGCTGTAGGAGGTCCCTGTTCACCCTATAGCACTCCAATATCTGCAGCTCATGTAGCCCTTGGTAGGTTACCCTGGGTCTGTACACTCTTCTTTGTCTCCTCACTGTGGGTTGATCGGCAGCATTCACATCCTCACCACCCTCAGCCTCTTGCACATGCTGGTTTATTATAGCAAAAGCAGCCCCTAACATTTTTTGTTTTGCTTTCATTTTGTAAAATTTGCCCATTTGTATGCACCAGTGGTGCAGAGTTTTTGGAAAAAAACAAAGGGAAAGGTGTTTTCATAGTTTATAATGGTGTTCTGGCCTGGGCTGGACTGCTGCATGTGTAACTGGCTGATTCTGATACATTTCACCTGCCAGCTATGCTAGTTCTCCTTGGTTACCCTCCTACTGCTGGTTTCCCTTCCTATTGCCTTCCTCTTTAAGCCCGGGGGCGCACCGCACAAACACAGTGCTCAGATGTGAATGGAGCTGCTATTTCCTGTTTTTTTTTACACCTGGTGCTCGCTGCGCAAACACTGGTATGAGCTGTAAGCTGGTTTTACAGGATTTTGGCTTGTTCTACCTGTGTACACCATGACTTTCTTAATGGTTGTTTTAGTTTTTTTTGTTTTTATTTTTAGCCCGATCCCATTTGTGCGCCACTGCCCTTAGATTAAACGGCCGATATCGGCCAAAAAAAAAATAATTGTTAAATATTATATGGCCATTAGCATTGATTACACATCTTATGCACACTTTATTTGGGACTGTCATGCCTCCATTTTGTAGTTTGCAGAAATGTACTCGGTTACTAACCAAGTACATTTCTGCACATTGCACTTG
Organism: Protopterus annectens; assembly: GCF_019279795.1. NCBI lineage: Eukaryota > Metazoa > Chordata > Ceratodontiformes > Protopteridae > Protopterus > Protopterus annectens. The sequence goes on along the minus strand of NC_056735.1, from coordinate 740,179,562 downwards.
TCCTGCACGGACATCTGCCAGCTTCCTGGATTGCAAATTACCCTCATTTTCATGGTTTTCACCTGCAAATGAAGGTAATTTGCATACAGGAGCTCGGTCCATGCAGGATTAGTCTAACAGCTCACGTGCACATCCCGGGAGCTCGTTCCTGGATTGCACGACAGCCATATTGCCAAAAATAGCTCTTATTCTAATCATGCACGCAATACAGGGCTTCATAAATCCAGGGGTATGTGCCCCAGTCTGGTATGAGCCCAGCATTGAACAACATTCTACCTTCTCCAAGGATGATGCCATAATATAAGTATAAGATAATTCATTTTAACAATAGGCTTAGTTTATGAAGTAATTCAAAAAGGGGTGCAATATTTGTCATCTTGGAAGGAAATGACTGACAGATCACACTGCTTCTCTAGAGATGTTCTACCCCATTCCTCTTTAGGCTTTCAAATATTGGGTAAAACTTTTTCTACCCCCATAGTGTCTTTTTAGGAAATGCCAATCTGATAAACTTTTCAACATAGCAAAACCAGCCCAGGAAAATCTAAAGGTATTGCTGCTCAATGCCAGGAGTCTAAACATCTGCAAACTCTCATCACCCTGAGGAGCACAGATGTCTGCATAGTTAAAGAGACGTAGTATAAAGCCAGGAAGAGCACCCTGGCAGTGTAAAGCTATAACTGAGCAACCCATGGACTAAAATAAAAAAAAAAATATCCATTATCGATTCATATCACAATTTCCTATAAGGCAAAATATTCTTAAGATCAACTTCCATTCTAAACATATAGAATAATATTATCTAGAAAGATAGTCTCACATAAGTTCATGTTTTTTACAAAGGCAGTATTACAGACAGTATTATATCTGGGTCTATATCATATTATCGCATGCTTACAAAAGTGAACAATAATTAATCGACCCCATGTAAGCGAAGCTTACAACGTCGAAACCTCAGAACAGCGATTATTTTCCAAGGGAAAAAAAAATTGCTGTTCCAAAATACAAAAAAAAACTTTAAAACATTACTAATGTGGGGGGCTTTGCCCTCCACCCCCTACTTAAAAATATACCAACTCCAAGATTGCACTAGAGTGCCAAAAATGGCAAAGTAACAAAAGCGGCCAAGTGAATTCTTTCCCAGGGGAAACAATTCACTGAAAAGCCACTTTGTTATTTTGCCTTTTCGTTCTTCTCAGTTCGATCAAGATGTATTCAACAAACTGTCTGCGAGCTTGTAATACAAACCATTATATCTAACCCATAACAAATTGTTTAGTATATAAGTGCCTTTCTGTAATAATTGCTCTAATACCGAATAAAAAAATATTATGAGGCAAGAAATGCAATTGGATTATACATGCCTAATCTACCATCAGTAGTGTTACAAAACACTATATCTCTTTTTATGAGGTTAAACCCTCAATCCAATACTAAATTAAAAAATCTTTCTAGCAAGAATTTTTTTTTCTGTTGGGAAAGGATATACATTATGTACCTATCCTAATGTTCCTAAAGTAGTACAGCGTAATAAATACACTTTTCTCCTGATATAATAAGGAAACGACTTTTCACTGAGTAACTGTATTTATTAACTCATCCCATTGTGTTAAATTACTTGTCTCATCAACAAATAATATACCCAATATCTGTATGCTATCTGTTCAGAAAGGATTATTACGAATGATGGAAGGGACAGCAAAACCTTTGCACTTCTTTGTCTTGAAAAAGTTAACCTGCATCATTCAATATAGATTCAGCAGGCTGAAACTAAGAAACTAAATCCACTTCAGTATTAGCAATAATATTTAAATCATCAGCATAAGAAATAAATGATGGTAGGCTACATTGGGTATAATAGTTACTGGTGAAGGTAAGCAATAACTAGAACACTGTATAATAACATAATTCATAAGGAAACAAAATAACAAACCACTGAGGTGACATCCTTGTTTAACTCCCCATATCCTATAATTGTCTATCCCAAGAATCCACTAACTAATGCCCTTACCCAATAATTTCTTTAAATACTTTGCAATACAGATAGTGTAGAAGCATGGATGTGTTACCTTTTCAGAATGTCCCATAGACTAGAATTAGTCACTGTGTCAAAACCTTTCGAAGTATCACCCGACAATAATAATCCATGTCTATGCTGTATGCTGGAAATGATCTCTCATAATAAACAAGTACTACTTGAGCCTAATTTGCTTTCCTCCATAGACTTCTAGAATACTCACTCTTATAACCCTCAAGTCAGTGCACTAAAACACTAGTATTATACTGTTATCAATGGAAGACTATAGCAGCAGAATCAGGTTTTCAAAAGTATATCAAAAAGAGATACTAGCATGCAATAATGAAAACATAATTGGCCAGATTCAGTAAAGCCTACACAGTCTGTTCCACAGTGTGCATGTTACAGCACGACGTGCACATGTTAGAGCAATGCTTTGGATTCAGTAAGTGGCTCTACACAGCATGGCTGTGCACAGCTGCGCAAACAAGGTAAACACTGTGGCAGGCAAATTACAACATAAGCAGCTGAAATGTTTGCTAATCAACCAATCCAAGATGTAGTAGCTATTCAACAAGCTACATAGCAACTGTGTAGCTTCAGTGCTGGTTTTCCCTGCAAATTCCAAAACCTATTCGAATACAGCCATGGAAAGGAGTCTACTCAGAAACAATGTTGGGGACTGCTGTTGCTTTAATTCATATGTATGTGCAACAGGCTGATGTCTATGCTGCTGCTGCTGCTAATAGACCAAGGCCAAGAAAGAGAAGAGTTTTCAGACCCAGGGTAACTTATCACAATCTACATGATGTGGAAATTGTAGAGTGGTACAGGGTGGATAGAGGTGCACACTACAGGAACTCCGCGACCTCTGTCACCCTCAACTTGGAGCCAGGGCAAACTGAGAGGAACCCATCCTAGTGGAGACAAAGGTATGTGCTGCATGTACAATCTTAGATATAGGTACCTTTCAGTGACCAACAGGGGGCATACTTCAGCGTCCAGATCCTCCATCAGTTCTTGAATGTTATGCTCCAACATGCTGGTGACCACATATATTTTCCCCGTACTCTTGAGGATAGGGCCAAAAATATGCAGGAGTTATATCCTGTAGCACACTACCCTGAAATACTTGGTGCCATAGATTGCACATATGTAGAAATTAAGGAACCACCTAGGGAACAGGGAGTGCTCTACATTAATAGAAAGGGCTTCCACTCTATTAACTGCCATGTTGTGTGTAATGCCAAGGGAATCATCTTGAATGTATGTGCTGGCAACCCAGGCAGTTACCATGACTCACATATCTGGCACACCTCCCAATTGTATCAGGTGTTCACTAGGGGGGGATATCCCTCAGGGTCATTTACTGGGCGGTGTAGGTTAGCACTGAAACCATGGCTGATGACACCCGTCAGAAATGCACACTCACCTGCTGAAGAATGCCATAATGATGCACATGCTCAAACCAAAAATATCATAGAATGTGTGTTTGGGCTGCTGAAGTCGTGTTTCCAGTGCCTAGATATGTTTTGCAGAGCCCTGCAGTACAATCCATGAACATGTACTGAAATGTTCACATTATGTACCATGCTGCACAACATCATCCTGAGAAAACAGCTTCAGCAGGATCAACAAGGGTAAGGAGCACACATTCCACCACCAATTCCAAGGTCACCACAGCCATATGCAGGTGAAGAGTCAGAGGGGGAAGCAACAGCTGTTGTGGGTGTAGGCAGACATAGGCATATTCATTATGCCCTTGCATTGGCTAAAAGACAATGCATAGCATACTCACTCACCACCTAAGAGCCTAAAACCTTCTTCCAATGCACATACATATAGTAACACTGATGTTAGGCAACTGTCACAACCTTTACCTCCCCATGTATTAGCTGTGTTCTGCTTGGATCAGACAGAGTCAGCCCTGAACTAAAACTGTTGCAAGTGCTGGATTTACAAGGTAAGTGTTGAACATGACTGTCAATGTGTATTGTGTAATAATATGAATGAATGGCATGTCCTTGCATGTTGTTACTTGGGAGTGTAAGCAAGTAAAAAGTGGGAGATTTGTACATAAATTACCTTAACATGTGACAGCAGAGATTTATTTGACTTATAAAAGCAAAAAAAAACAAAGGTCCAAAACGTCTCAGCGTTACAAACGTAAATTTAATATAAAGGTCACAAAGCTTTCAAATCACATAGACTCTTTCACAATGTTTGAAACAATGAATGAATTAATGTAATAAGTAGTATTTATATTTATCTTATAGGCCAGCCTATCAAAAAATAACATTTATGTCACATTACATAATGACTTAATTGATTAAAAAATTTGAAAGTGCTAAGATGTGTTCCATTCATAAAACAACTAAACATTGTATATATTCAACATACACAGTACTACACTACAACACTTCATGAAATAATATTATCATAATAATATTAAAATATTATTGAAATACATAACACATAACACTGCCCAGATACTTTATTTAATATAATTATACTTATTTCTTAAAATAGGTTTTATACTATTCATGGTGCAAAGTCCTGGTGGCATGTCAGCCCTAAAATAACTCCATTTATACTCTACAAGTTCAGTTCTGTTAATTATATCCCCCCTCTGTTTGTACACAAAAATTTTGTAAAACTCTAAATTTAAATGTATGCTCACTATTCTGTTGTACAATATGTTTATATAAAGCATTTGCATCAATTTTCCTATGAATCTCAGATAAATTAGATACTATTCTATCTTTAAATTTTTATTAGTTTTACCTATGTAAAAACAATTACATTTTACACAGTTAGCTTTCTAAATTAATATATTTGCAAACAACATAATTATGACAGCAGTAGTAGTCTTTTTACTAACTGTAGGGCTTATTTTCTCTCTAATATAACCTAAGTCCTTATAATTGTCACAAATACTGTTTTAAATTTCTTTCTTTTTATATATAAAATGTGGTTTATTACTGACCAGTATTTTAACATCATTATCAGAGTTAAGGAAAGCCCAATTCCTTTCTATTATATCCCTAACTTAGGAAGTCCATCAATTATATTTAGTAATGTAATCTATAGACCAAGTCCTTTCATTCCTGTTTCTTCTATAGTTACTCTCATTTCCATAAAGATGAGGTTTACCCAATCCATCTCATTCTACAATAACTGAATGCATATTATCTTCTACTAACTGTCTATTGTAGACTCTAGAATAAAAATCACTAGCCATGCTATTCATTTAATTTAGGAAACCATCTTCAAAAGTATTAAATGTACTTGCTCTTAATAATTGGCTCTTAACCACACTTTTATAGGTATAATCAGGATGCATACTATTAGCATGGGCATATCTAGTAGTTTGTACATTTTTTCTATATATTGATGTATTAAAGGTGCCATCTATATATGTGATATTTATATCTAAAAAGTTAATGCCAGTATTAGAATAATTTAACTCAAAATCCAAAAAAATCAGTAGTGATCCATAAATCAGTGGTGTCTATTTCTCCAGTCCAAATATAAAAGATATTGTCCACAAAACGTTTGTAAAAAATAAGTTATTGTTCTGAAATTCTATACTCTGGTTATTATTACTACATATATTTTGATCCTCTCATATAGAAAGTACCAGATTAGCATAACTGTTCACAATGGGGGGCGCCCACTGCAATCCCAATAGCTGATGAAAGAACTTGTCATTTAATAAGAAAACTATTGTTCAGAATGATATCCACCATGGAACAAATACGTTCTCTTTTGGAAGCTGAAAATTCACTGTGAACACATAGAAATTCTTTAATATATATAAGTCCTTTCTCATATGGAATAACTGAGAACAGTGCTTGTATGTCCATTGTAGCCAGAATAACTTTATCCAACACCTGTCCTTGTGACCAAACATGCAGAGCACTCAAAAAAGTATCAGTGTATTTAATATAACTGTTACTGTATAATAATAAAGCATGCAACTGATTTTCTAAATATTTAGACAAGGCAGTGGTAACCCATTAACTACCAGAGACTATGGGTCTCATGGGAGGTCTATCCAAGTTCTTATGAATTTTTGGAAAACCTTATATTAGTGGAATTAATGGGTTTGCCACATATAAATAATTATACATTCCTCAGGTAATGGAACATTCCATCAAAAGTTCATAATATAAATAAGATTTCACTTTATGTATGATATTATTCACATTTCTTTTAATTCTTCCAAATGTATTAATATCTGATAATATATCATACATTGAATTATTATATTTATCAACATTCATTACCAACACTTTACTCCCTTTGTCTGCTTGCTTAATAAATATGTGGAGACATGCATGAATGGGCTTACCTTTGTTGAAGGTTGTGCGTCAGGGCCGGCAACTCAGCATGTAAAAATCTACTGCCAATCATTAGCGGACTGGAGTTCCGCTGTGGTGACCTCTAACCGGGAAAAGCCGAAAGACACAACAGTACATAAAATCTGAAAGTGCTTTCCATTCATCATTGCAACGGTTTTAACATTTATCTTTAGTTGATTCAATAAACATTTTACAAATATCATTTTCCACATGTTATAAAAAGCTTTAATAGTAGGAGTACTAGGAGGAATGAAAGTTCTAGCATGCTTCATTGTTTGACAGTTTCATTTGTGTTATTTTCAAATATAAACCTTAAATCTAAATTACGTGCAAACATCCTAAGTTCAGTTAAACAGTCATTAAGGTCACCATCATCAGGTGGAATAAAGGTAAATTCGTTGTCCAACAATTTTGTTTGAGCATTATTAAGTACGTAGCTAGATAAATTAATTAGTATGACCTGCTATAATTAATTTTTTACTAATTTGCTCCTTGTTGTTAGTCCTACCTGTATAAAGGTTTTTGGCCCCATCTGAGCTAGTGTGGTTCACATGGAAAATGCGAAAAATAAATGTCAGGTTTGGCTGTGCTTATCTCATTTGTGCAAAGCATGGCAATACACAAACTGGACTAGTGGCTCACCCAGAAAGCAGACAGAGCACCTGCAGAACACCTGCAAACACAGCATCTGTAAAAGGGCAAAGGTCAAAAACAATACATTGTTGCAATTTTTTTTCATCATGCAACTGCACTTAGTGGCATTGCGCGGTGGTTAACCATTGAACACATGCAGACAGGACTCAGACAGCCAATAATTGAAACAAGGATACATTCAAAGAATTATGTTGGGCCTCATGCTAACACCCTAAGTGGCATTGTGTGGCAGTTACCACAGAAACCTTATGAATGATTAGGAAATTAGGAAATTTCATGTAACTAGTCCTGCGGCAGCAGGTGTAAGTGTAGGGCTGGAGTACAGATGGTCCTGGGTTCTAATACAGGGTGTGCAACCTATTTTTACTGTTCTGACAGTGCAGTTTATACAAATGAACTGAAACATACACAGGTGTTGTTTTCAACATTCTTGTGGCAATAGGTGTAAGTGTAGGACTGCCATACACATGGTCCTGGGTTCTAATACAAGACATTCCATACATTTTTACTCTTGTTCTACTTCCCATTATATTCACTGTCACCTATAACACTTTAGATAGTGTAGCTTATATAAATTATATATATGACAGATGAGACACCATTATTGTGTTTTCAGAAGTTTGATTGAGGGTATACTGTCTACTATATGTCTGTAAGTATAATTCTGCTATCTGGACTTGCATGGGCTTCAGAATTAGATAAGACACATACACAACTGGATCTATATCCAATAACCTTGTCAGCTTAAACACATACATGTGTAACAGCTCAAACTGCCACCTGTATTTATGTATGATTCCAGACTATGTCTGAGCAACACTTCTTCTGTGGCAAAGATGGAAAATCAACACTGTGGAAGAAAATGTCATGCCCCTTATGCCTAGGTTTGAATCACACACTGTAAAATCAATTTTCTTCAGTGTATAAAGACAAAAAAAGCAGCAGTCATTACATTTATGCCCCCTGTGCATGTTGGCAAACTTAACTCACCTAACAGTTATCTTCCAATTTCAATATATATTTCCAGGCTACATCAGTAGACACCCCTCAAACTAAGGTCAACTGGCAGATTAACCTTCCAATTTCAATTATTCAATTACTTCCTGCTTGACACTGCTGCCCTCCACTTAGCATCATGCAAATGTGATTGGCATCATTGCTTGGGTTTGCACACTACCAGTAAATGTGATAACTGGAATTAGCAGGAAAGCAACACTTCCCATTGCTGTAGTTTGGCTGGTAGACATGGCTGGCATTGAAAAGAAGGTTCCAAGTTTAGGACATAGAGGTGAGGTGCCCAGGAGTCCAGGACTCCTGCTAAAGCACCAAAGCCAAAGACTTCTATAGGGCAACTATTCTGGCTCCCAGTACAAGTCTGAGAAGTGGAATACTTTGGCCCAGGCAGTATCCAGTGCCACTGGTATCCCACATACTGGACAGCAATGTAGCCATAATTTTAATGCGCTATGCAGGAGAAAAGGGGGTTACTGTCAACTGTTGGTTGCTTGAGTTTGAATGTCACGGACATCCCACAGCTGTGTAAGTATGACAATAAGAGAGTACTTGTAAGAATTTGAAACCTAAATATTGGCAAGACTGGTATGCGTAATGCTCTTTTGTTCTTTTCTGTTATTTTCCCAGCTCCCAATGAACATTCAGTCAGTAGACTCATGTTGCTCAATTGGAGAGACTGAGGAAAGCAAGTGGTATGTATGCAGCAGAACAGAAGTGTTATTGTAGCTTTAAAAGTGAAATATAGATTTTTTGGTCTTTTATGCAGTTGTATCAAATTGAGCATGCATATCCCAGCTGTTAAAGCAAGTATGCATGCATTAGTCTGTAGCACAAACCAATTGTAAGAGTCCAAAATTAGACTGTAGTCAGAGGTTGCAGACTCAAATACCATGATTCAGAACTATGCAATAATGTTATTTCTTCAGTAATATTTGCATTAAATTAAATACTCTATACCAGTTGCACAAATGCCCTGCTATAAACTGTAATATGTATAACTGGAACATAAATATGTACAATATATGAACATTTCAAGGATTACTTTCATCAATCTGTAGTACAGTGTGTATCTGTTAGGACATATACTTAAATGTAATACTTCAGATAAAATGTTGTACAATTGTGTTACTGCATTGTATGTCACATGTGATGGTACTAATTTTATCTCTTTTTTCTCTCACCCCAACCCTTATCTCTCTTTATTTTCTATTATGTGTCTTCAAAATGTCCCCATGTCATTCATATGTACCACATCACTAAATGCTACACAGCACAGCGAGGTAGGCCAGCCCCGGTGGATTAGCCCGCCTCAGCTCCACTGACTCCAGCACCAATGCCCAGAATGTCTGGGAGCCAACCTGACAGCACCACCTCTGCTGCTCCTGCATTACCTGTACCCTCAGGTTGTACTACCCTGGAAGCTTGTACAGTGGTACTCTCTGAGAGCAGTGGTGGAGGTGGTGAGTTCATCACCCACAGGGAGATGCCAGGGATGGTGCATAGGTTCTGCAATGCAACACTGGTGTATGCCTACTCCAGATGGAGCAGTTGCTCTCCCTCATGGTCCATAGGAGGAGAAGACATCAAGCACTCCAACCTCCAGCAGAACAAGGGGACAGTGATGACAGTCCAGTGGGTGAGAACTTGACTCTCACTTTCTCCAGTCTTTATATCCATGAGCCTGAGTTTTCCCCTCCTCACCCCAATCATGGTGTCCCCCAACCTTTTGTGACCCTCACCATCCCTGTCTCTTGTCTTGCTTGTTTGCATTTGCTTCCTCACCTACCCAACTTACCTGACCCCAGACATATCTACGTCCCTTGACCAGCAGTCCTCTCTTACTGAAATAAAAAAAAAGGTCACCTGTCCCACAAAAAAAATCATCCCTTACATAGCTCTCCATTTTGCATACATGTCTTCTTGACACACTTGATTAGGTCCAATTGGCTATAAAAAGTAAATACATTTTTGTCACCTCTCTGGAGGTGACTGTCCAAATTCAGCTAATATTCTGCACATATGACCAGTTTTTACTATTGAAGAAATGGGTAGCTATGGTTCTTTCCTACCTCCCTCCTGAACATTCTTGTATTGCTTTCCCTTTGTTTTTCCTCCTGCTTGCTCCCCATTTCATCACCTTCCTATCTACCCTATTGTAAAACCTATAATTTGGTCCAAAAATAGAATCACACACAACACACATAAGTAGCAGAAAAAGCAAGGGATCCCTTCACTTTTTGGGCTCTATATTTGTGTGGAGTTTCGCATCGTGCAGCAATGCCAAGTGATGTTGAGCTATGGTACAGTGCCATGGTTATCTCTGCACAATCTTGTTTAATCCTGCTGCCCTGTGCCAACACATAGCAACACATGTACTATAAATAATTAATCTCATTGCATTATCACTGATTATTTAAAAGTATTTAAAAGTCTTACATACACGTTGATTCTCAGACTTTAGTAATGCATCTTGCATTTGTGCACTGCTTAGCTATGTGCAAAGAGGAAAAGTATATCTCGCATGTGCAAACAGTATGACAACTGTCACACAAACCAGCTACTTGCTGAGCTATGGAAAAGTAAATATATTATGTATTACTACTGTTTACTGTCCACTTCCTGTCTATAACATGAAATTACATGTGGAAACATAACAAACTGGAGGCCCTATGTAACAATTTGGCACATATTTACAATACAGTCATGTATTGCCTCCCACAAAGCACTGCAACCCTGGTACCTCAGTACTTTTTTCACACATATATCACATACACTACAGAAATTAATATCAAATGTTGTGTGATATGCAATGCACATCAATCTGTTAGCATGCAGAACTATAACTATTGACCCATAAGCCTAAAAAGCCTTACTGCAAGGCTAAGGAAGGGATCAGCATGGACCATATCCACAAGGACATAGGTGACCTTCAACACACTTCACTCAACCCATTTTGGTTTTGTCAAGAGACAATCTCAGTTATTAAACCTAGTGGACTTCTTTGATAATGACCCTGTGACATCCAGATAATATTCCACTGAACTGCCACCAAATAATGTGATGTCCTTTACTATCCTGAGTTAGTAACTAAGGAGTTTAAATCCTCACTACTGACTCCAGTGTGAGACTGTCACTTAAACAGGAGTAATATTTCCCAATTTTCCCCCAAGAGCACAACAGGGAACACTTGCTATAGCCTGGGACTGGACTATATACTTCTGTCCACCCCTAATGTAACTCCTTATTACACACTCCAGAGCAATATGTCCCAGTTTAAGACCTTTTGATGCACTCACACTTAAATAGATTAAATCTTACACATCCAAACACATCTGGGAAAGCATGACACACATTTACAGCTGTATTCCTTCCCCCAAAATAATAAGGTAACATGCTGCTAACAATCAGTGTCTTCATGCCCTTTTAAAGGGATGTCCATTTATGAAAATTAGATATTAAAATAAATAGTAGCAAATGACCTAAGCAGCCAGGATTTTGGAGTGGCCTGGGAAGTTATCAAGACAAGTATAAGCACTCTCAAATCACGGAAAAGAAACACTGATTGACCAGCCACAATGTAATAATAAAAATATTTAATATTGAGCAAAACTATCAAAAGTATAAAATAGCAATTTCCAATTAACAAACAGAGCTCAATCACCAGGAAAATGAAATAAATACTTAAAGACAGAAATGCAACATTTATAAAAACTATAACTGATCTAACTGATTAGTTATAATTTTCCTATCTGACTAAAGAACACAATCACTGATCTAAATTACTACAACAAAGCAAAGGCGGGCTTACAGTTCTTGGTGAGTCCTCTTGGGTATCCACTACACAGTACATCTATGAACAACTCACAACTGAACTCAACTAACTACTGACTGTTAACTGTCTTCAGCAGGCTCTTTTATAGACTAGCCTAACTGTTGCAACTATTCCGGTTCTAATTTTCATATTTTGAAAATCAACCAACAGCTGTTTTATAAAAGTTCTTTTTTGTCTTTCAGCTTCTGACAGTAACACATAGCAATTGTCAACATTCCAATGGCATCAACTGCAGATCAGCTAAATCTGAGACAACTTGCCTTTAGAATCTTTCTTCACAAACATGCACAGTTATAAATGTAAAAAGACACTGTTCAAGTCTTTAAAACATTCTGTACAAACAGATAATAAATCAATATGCAAGAACCTATCCACAACATCATAGCCAGTCACATTGGCATACAATACACAGGTCAATCTGAAACCATTTACAAAAGCCCAGCCAGACATGCCATCACAAATAACAGTATATAATCTCTTCACAGACCCCAAACACCTGGATGAGGGATAATAGGGCATATAACTATGTTGACTCATCCAAGGCCTTTGTCACTATCATCCATTCAGATATCATAAAAAACTCTCCCATCTGGGGATTAAGCCATACATTACTAGATGGATAGCCAAATGACTCACTGACAGAATGTACACTGTCAAAGTTAGGGACTGCACCTCTACCACTAGACCACTTACCTGTGGAATACCACAAGGATCTGTGCTGAGCCCTCAACTATTTGGAAATTATTTCTCTGAAATCCAGGCAAAGGTAGATCTATTGTAGCTTACCAAGTTTGCAGATGATTGTCAACTGGACACAGTCATATAGACTCCCCCAACTATGCTAACATATTACAGAAGGGGCTGACACAGACAAATGATTGGTACTGAGCTATAAATCAAAAAAATGTCTCATTGTCCCATTTGGAAATGAAGTACCCCTGCTGATTATGATATACATAGCACTCCTCTAAGCTCAAACACATTGTTGCAAGACTTAGGAACACATGATAGCAATCTGCACTTCAATCACTATGTGTTCATAGTGATGAGACGCACATTCTACATTGCACACCTCATAAATAAGACCATCACATCCAAGACCAGGCAGTTCATAGCTCTGTTGTATTCTACCCTTATCAGACCACTAATTGAGTACAGTGCTTCCCTCCATCTGTACCTCACCAGACACCTTCAAAATCTGGAGAACGCACAGAAGTTTTTGACTGGGAGAATCCAGGGCCTCCAAAACATGACATACATGGAAAGACTGAAAGACCTGTCACTGTACTCCGTATCATGCAGCCTGCTGAGAGGTGACTTATGCCTGGTCTACAGACCAGTCTCAGACCCTGGCCTACTGGAAATGTTGGATATCTGCAAATCAAATGGGACAAGAATAACTTGTTTCAAGGATCTCAACCTAGCCTGTAACACAAACAGGACATGCTGGGGAAACAGATATATCTCCCAGTGATTATCACTACTCTTTAATAAGCTCCCACTTCATGTGAAGCAGTGCTACTCAATGACTCTATTCAAGTGCAAACATGACAACTGAATAGATGTTTGTAAATTCACCCCTGGGATGACACCTATGTCCCTCATGAACAGGGCCAATCGGTGCTGATCACATACTTGTTCTGCTAACAATGACTATCTAACTATGCTCAATAAGACAACTTGTGTTTTTACATGGCTAGGCCTGTAAAGGCCCTAGAGTCATTAGGCTAGCAACCTCACATGAACCTATGAAGCTATGAACCTATTCAGGCCTCCCAACATCTTCTCTTCAACATGCCTTGCTGATGTCATCACTATAAGTTGACCTGCAATCTTAGAAAAGTTAGACTTGTGCCACGGTACTTCCATGAAGTACTGAGTTCTGTAGTCTGTGTACTTAGATAGGTAGGGGTTCTGTTCTCACTGCAGTCAACTATGTGTGTGTGTGTCTAGTCTGAAGACCAGAAGTGTGTGTCCTACAGTTACTGCTCCAATCACATGGATTGACAGTGTTTTGATACTTGCACATGCCTACACATCCATTTCATGCAGGCCTCCCGGCATCTTCTCTCCAACATGCCCTACCGATGTCATCCACTATAAGTTGACCTGCAGTCTTGTAAAAGTCAGAATTCTGCCATGGCACTTGTGTAAAGTGTTAAGTTCTATAGTCTGTGTACCTAGATAGGTAGGGGTTCTGTTCTCACTGCAGTCAACTGTGTGTGTCTACCCTGAAGAGCAGAAGTGTGTATTCTACAGGTACTGCTCCAATCCCATAGAGTGACAGTGTTTTGATACTTACACATGCCTACACATTCATTTCATGCAGGTCTCCCAGTATCTTTTCTGTAGCATGCTCTGCTGATCTCATCCACTATAAGTTGACCTGCAGTCTTATAAAATTCAGACTTGTGCCATGGTGGTTGCATACAATACTGAGTTTTGTAGTCTGTGTACTTAGGTATGGGTTCTGTTTTCACTGCAGTCAACTCTGTGTGTGTGTGTGTGTGTGTGTGTGTGTGTGTGTGTGTGTGTGTGTGTGTGTGTGTGTGTGTGTGTGTGTGTGTCTAGCCAGAGAGCAGAAGTGTGTATTCTACAGCTACTGCTACAATCTCATGGATTTTGAGGGATTTGATATGTGCACATGCCTACACTCCATTTCATGCAGGCTTCCCAACACCTACTCTTCAACATGCCCATCCACTATAAGTTGACCTGCAGTCTTGCAAAAGTCAGAATTCTGCCATGGCACTTGTGTAAAGTGCTAAGTTCTATAGTCTGTGTACCTAGATAGGTAGGGGTTCTGTTCTCACTGCAGTCAACTGTGTGTCTACCTTGAAGAGCAGAAGTGTGTATTCTATAATTACTGCTCCAATCCCACAGAGTGACAGTGTTTTGATACTTACACATGCCCACACATTCATTTCATGCAGGTCTCCCAACATATTTTCTGTAGCATGCTCTGCTGATCTCATCCACTATAAGCTGACCTGCAGTCTTATAAACGTCAGACTTGTGCCATGGTGGTTGCATACAATACTGAGTTTTGTAGTCTGTGTACTTAGGTATGGGTTCTGTTTTCACTGCAGTCAACTGTGTGTGTGTGTGTGTGTGTGTGTGTGTGTGTGTGTGTGTGTGTGTGTGTGTGTGTGTGTGTGTGTGTGTGTGTGTGTGTGTGTGTGTCTAGCCAAAGAGCAGAAGTGTGTATCCTACAGCTACCACCACAATCTCATGGATTTTGAGGGTTTTGATGCTTGCACATGCCTACACTCCATTTCATGCAGGCCTCCCAACACTTTCTCTTCAACATGCCCTGCTGATGTCATCCACTATAAGCTGACCTGTAGTCTTGTAAAAGTCAAAATTTTGCCATGGCACTTATGTAAAATACTGAGTTCTGTAGTATGTGTACTTAGATAGGTAGGAGTTCTATTCTCACTGCAGTCAACTCGGGGTGTTTGTGCTCTTGCCTGACATTACAGATAGTCTTTTACAGCAGCATGTGGGACACTGTTATTACTATATTCCCCTCACCAGACACTGCTGATGTCATCACCTATAGAGTGGTGTCTCAGACACTCCAAGTCAGACTTGAGCTGAAAGATTGCTGCCACAGCCATGACAATACCTGCAATGACACAAAAAGATGGGAACATGTGTTTCGTCAGGAAAACAAACACACAACCCAAGTATAATGTAGACATCGCACCTTATAATAGGTATGTGACCTGCATCCTTGGGTAGAAGGTATGTGGAATGTACACCAGTATGTGGTCACAGTGCATTCTACTCCCTTGTATGTGACACAACTACTGAGATGTGAAGGACATCCACATCACAATCCATAATACCTCCATAATTCACACCCTTCATCACACAATAACTGAGTACAATGCATCCTTCTTCATGTACCTCTCTACACATCTTCCAGTGATGTGTAACTGAAGTGTACCACCTTTGGCACAGTGAACTGTCACACATCTTATTGGCCATACCTAGGTATTCTTTTTGTGGTATAAACATTACTGGCTGATGGTGCAGAAACCTCAGCAAGGTGTTACACCAGATGCATGTGTCCTACCTGTTCTGGTGATGCACACAGTACATATATAGGTGTTTGACAACATTAATGGCATGGGTAACATTCTTGATATATATATATATATATATATATATATATATATATATATATATATATATATATATATATATGCTATGCACACCTGTCAACTAGCCTGTATTGATCATAATGTTGCATACAGGTATAGTGTTGTCGCTTCTAACACCTCCAGTAGATGTTATGGTGCCAGGGCAGTGTGTGTGTGTGATTACCCTCCTAGAGTGTGTATGTATCATAATAGTTGTAAAGTGTGTTTGTGTGGAATCATCTCTGATCACTGTAAATCACATATGTTATATCAGAGGCATGGAATTAGTGGTGTCATTACTCTGGTATTGTCAATGATTGTAGTTGTTTCTTTTAATGTTGTCCATGAGCCTTTACCTGTGTCCCACTTGCTGGAGACCTCTGCTGAGATTACATTCATATTCAGGAAAATCAGTTTGCACAGGTTCACAGTAAACACCCCATCCCAGTTGTATGTCAGATTCGTGATAGATGTCCTCTGCATTATTCATGTAAGGATACTTATCTCACACTGACATCCTTCCCATTGTTATGTTACTTTGTGTGACAGTCACATAATACACATTTTCACTGTGCAGTCTCTACTATATCAGACTATGTGACTGGTGTTGTTGCTACAACTGTCTTCCAATGATATGCCCTCATCTACTGTCCATTAGATTGTTTTACCTGTCCTCCTTGCCTGTGTTCATTCATACAATTCATGTGTCTGTCCCTTTTTAATACAACACATGCCCTGAGTGTTTATTTTACATGACAGTCCATGTACTCTTGCAAATCATTTACACATCTTCAGTACAGAATGCCAGGAATGGGATTTCACAATAATCTGCACTGTAAATACACTGTGCTGTACTGTGTTTGGACATATATTTAATAATCATACTTCTCAACTGTCCTGATTTTTTACAGAATGCCCATATTTTTGCCTTTATATCTTTTGGTGTGTTCCTTATCAAATTTGTGGTTTTCTTCCATATCACTGGATGATCTGAGAACTGATGTGACTCAATAATTACATACATTTGAGTTTCAGACTTCAAACCCTTCAGAACATGTATCCTAACACAAACCACTGGTTATTGTAGTACAATTCTAAAGAGTAAATATGTCAAATATGTCCCTATTTCTGGTTCATAGTCCCTGTATTATGTTGGCCTTTGTCCAAATGTCTTGCACTAAGAGATTGGGAGCTATCTGTTAAGCCCTGGTAATCACTGTGGCATTCTGCACAAAAACGTGAACTTTCAGTGCTTTTATTTAAACAGCATTGCTATCTGTGCTTGCTTACATGGTTTCCTGGCCAGCAACACTGTTGATAGCTGCAAAACCTTGCTTATTTATATTTAAATGTGGTGTGCAGCATGAATATGCAATGAGCACTGCTGCTCACACTCACCACTGCGCATCACTGTGGATCACCTCGCATCACCACCCACACATGTAAACTTCCTGTAGGCTCCACATGAAGCCTAGACAGAGTTTATTTGATTCCTAGGGAATAGCTATTTTTCTAAAATAAATATTAATAGTAACTAATAGCAAAATGCTGGAAGCCTGCACTGGTAAATCCACTATCACAGTGAACAACACATTTGTAATTTACATAAGCTGAATTCCTATTGCACTCACAGCTAGAACTAAAATTAATAGACTGTTAGGATTTATAATTGTTAACCTAAGTACTTTAACTGAAACATTTTGGCCAGAATAAAAGAAACTGTAATCATGCTTATGAAAGCTCTTATATAAATTATACAGATGCCACACTAGGATAGCTCAGTGGGTGACAATGAATGATGATCTGCAGTATCAGAGTTTCTTACATAAAGAGAACTTCCAAAACACATGTATCATTGCAACCTTTACATTTTAAGCATTTTTTTTTCTATTTTATAAAGCAACGCTGAAAACTAAAAGGACAGTCTAAATTTGTTTGATGTGATGTAGTGTTTATCTATTTAGGACTCAGGCCAAAATAATGAAAAAGAAATATGTCAAGCATCCTGTATCCTGTTTGAGACATAGTTTGTATACTTAGCAGAATATGGTGAGAAACACTTGATTCAAATGTAATAATGTGTACTTTTGGACTGTTAATATGGGATCCATTATACCCCTGCAGTGCTAGGTCATGGCTAACATTCTTGTCTCCACTGAAATAGCTTAACTGTGTTTTTTTTTTCTTTTTCAAAATGCATTATTATAAACTTAGCACTTTGAGCATGTTAGCTTTCTGTTTAAACCTGAATAATTAGAGAAAGCAACTAACCACAGATGGCTCTTCTGAATGTGTTAAATGTGTTTTGTCTCACAAGACCCTGACAGCATTTAATCCTAATACAAATACTAATAAACATTTCACAGTACTCAAGAAGGTTGTTTACAAGTTAAGTGACAATTAATGCATTTAGAATCTATTTTGAGCATGGAGTGCAATGAGCTCTGCACTGTTTAACATACATTAAGATAAACCTTTTATGGTTTACTTTCTAGTGTCAAAACATTGGAATTAATAGGTTGTGTGATACTGTGGTTAGGAATATGCATCAGCTATTCATAGTTTCTTTCCTTTTATGCTTATAAGAAAAGATGATAAAATGCAGCGAATAACAACAGTATAAGTCAGGACTTGGAAAAAACGCTACTGTATTAAAGCATTATTACTGGCAGTCATTACATAAGGTGGCTATTTCATCCATTTTAATTATTCATTTAGAAAATATTATAATATACAAAGTGAAGTATAGTTGCACTTGGGAGACTAATCATGGAGGTGCTTCTCAGACACTGACCAGAGGGGGGTACAGGTAAAAAAAATATATAAAGTGATACATGAACAAGTGGATAATTAAAAATAAGCAGAACAAAAAAGAAAGAGGTTTGGAATCTTCATTTATCTTTCAGAATCATCTCACGGTTTTGCATTGCCCTGAGTCAATATATCATTCCATAGATTAAAAAATCAGATGTCACACATTTGTTTTACCTACACCCAAGTACCCCACCTACCCTCTAAAATTAACTGTCCCCAATAAATCACTCTAGTCCTCCTTTTTTCCAATTTTGTTAACCCACTTCCTTTGGAATACCCAGTTTACTATCATCAATGGGCTTTATCATCTCTTTTATTAATAACTCAAACCCAGTCATAGCTTACTTCATATGAAAGCCGTACTCTTCATGCAAAATATGCCTAAAAGGTGTATCTGTCAAACTTATTCATATTTCTTACTAGCAGTTTGCCCAAATTTCTGACTTTTCACCATGGTCTCATGGTAGAACATAAAGATAATATTTTTAACTGTATCTCACCATTATACAAGACTGGTGTAGGGACAGATGAGTGGTATAAAGTAATTAATGCCCAGTACTATTGCTTTCATTGCTTTTCAGTGTGAAGATTTTTGTTGCGGTGTTGGTAAACAATTATTTCTATAGATTTCCTTATCTGGGTTTAATTTTTGTCATATCATTTTGTTCCACTTCCTTTCTGCCAAGTAAATTGAGTACATCTGTTTATTATGACAGAGAGGACTTGTGTTACATATCATGTTCATATCATGAAACATCTTCTATACTGTTATACACTACATTTTTTTATTAATGTTTATTTCTGAAGTGAAAATGCTATGTGCTTTTTGCTACTACATATATATTTAGGTTTTGGTTTAGGTCTCCTATTTAGTTTGAGTTGGGATGTGATATGGGTAACTGTAGCAAGTTGTATATATGTTATACTACAGTATAGTATAGTATAGTATAGTATAGTATAGTATAGTATAGTATAGTATAGTATAGTATAGTATATTATAGCATAGTATAGTATAATATATTATTGGGGATGTAGGCTGTGATGCTCCACCACTGGACCAGTAATCAAGGAGCTTCAATCCTGACCACTGGCAACAGTGGGGGACATACACTGGGGGATGATAGGTATACGCACAGCATTTCCAGATGCAGATCACTCTATCAAGTGCAATTTCCCTTAAGAGCACACAGAGGCCACAGTCATTCCAGGGCTGGTTTCTCACTCTTTCTCCAGATCCCCAACAAGATGTCCCACTAGCACAGCTATAGAGTTGAGATCAAAGCTGAGTGACCAAGCCAAGACCCCCAGCACCCTCTCTGTCCAACCAGTGCATTCTGTTCCTGCCCAAGTAGCTGACACACATACACACACACTTTTTGAGGTTTGATTTACACACACACACACACACACACACACAGACACACACACACACACACACAGACACACACACACACACACACAGACACACACACACACACACACACACACAAACACATGCACACACACAAACCTGGGAAAGTCTGGCACATGTTTACTAGTTATGTCCCCTTCTGCCCAGACTATAAGGTAGTTACCACTGCCACCAGCCAACTCCTTATCAGCTACTTTAAGGCCCTTAACAAAGGGTGTCCAATCTTACTGTGCAATATTGATATTAACACAAATGGTAGTTTGATCAAGAGCAAAGCTTTTAGGAGTGGCCCACACAGTGTCACCAAATAAATATGCAAGTACTCTCAAAACTTAAACATCTCTACACAGATCAGCCACAATGAAAGGTTTAAATGTATTTAATAATAAATAATAAAAGAACAAGACAATACTGATTATATATTCACAGTGACATAAGAGTTCAAAATCACAGGAAATATTTAAAACAACATTGAAGGACAGTCTCAAATAAATAAATAAAAATATCTAAACTAAGCTTCACTATATTCCTGACTGAATCTAACAGAATTATACTTTATCCTAAGAACTTACTAAAAGAACAAGGCAGATGTGGTGAATGGATATTCTAGTTGTTGTCAAGTTCAAGACAGAATGCAGAATGCCCTGTCTCACTAAGTGACTTCTCAAATTAATATCTAAATTATTACTTATGGGATAGCTTGCAGAATTACATCATTTCTTGTCATCTGACTGCTAGTTCCCAGGCCAAACAACCATTGATGAAGCTGGCAGTATTTAGCATCTACCTATAAACATATACAGACAAGAGCTTCTCCTCAGATCTCTTGCAGATCCTGGAAGTCATAAACAATTACATTCCTTCATACTTTCAAGAGTAGTAATTAATTCACCCTAAAGACAATACAGAAAGTTTTCTAGTACATACATTGTGTCTCTTGCTGCATTGAAAACTGAAAGCTACCATCTTTTATGGCCTAGCCATAAAGTAATTTAATTTCAGTTATTTTTCTGAAGTTAACCTCCTGTATCCCAGTTCCCACTGTTAAAAAATATACATTTAAACAGTTACAATAGTGCATGCACATTTCTGTTCTCTTCCAGTAGGGCACACTGTGGTTACATTTCAAATAGTACTTTGCAAATACCTTTTCAACACAAGCATCTGTACAAGCAGTTTGATAAACACATTGTGATACAGTTCTATTACATTTGTAACACAAGCATCTTATATAACTCATTTTAATATTCACCAATGACATATAATTATTTATAAAATTCCAGCTAGATGGGCTGGCAGTATCTCCTTTCATCACATAGGCAGGGGCAACAGTTATAAGGACAAGATAAAGCATGATATATATTTATTTATAATTAACTGGAAAGTATGTGCCCATTTTCAGTGGAGGCCTGGGGAGAAAAGCTCTGAAGTACTACAAAAATATTTTGACAACAATAATTTTACAAACTTTAAAAATAATACAAAACATCAATAGTTTAAATAAGTATACAGAACTGGGCAACATGACAACATTAGTTAAAATAGATTCAACTTGTATAACAATAATTTAATTATTAGAGAAGTCATTCAGAATGGTTTAAAAGAACTGGTGGGAGGGTATTGACCTGATAGATACAAACAATAAATTCCATGCCTTGGTATTTAGTGCCAGACAAACAGATGGATGCTGAATAATGTTATAGGTGGGAAGAAGATGTGTATACATATTTATTTACTTTTTATTGAGATTTGATTATTAGGAAAGTCCAACTGGGTAGGAGCCCATTTTCAGTGGAGGCCCAGGTAAAAATGCTCAAAAGTATTGCAAAACATTTTAATAACAATAATGTTATAGTCTTTAAAAATAATACCAAAAACAAATACAGCTTAAATAATTATATCAAAATAGACATAATATGAAAACATTGGTAAAGAATAGACCCAAGTTATAGGACAATGGTTTAATAATTAGAGAAATTTTAACCAGATTATACAGAACTTAATGGTAAGTTAGTATAATACAAACAGGAAATGAAGTATGAAGTGAGGGGAAAAGCAGGCATATGGTATCCTTAAAGAGAGAGCCAAGGGAGAGAAATTGAAACAAGTAAAGGAGTGAAGCAGGGAGAGGAATGAGATGTAAGATATGGTAGGTATTTGTTCGCAGTTAGTGATATAGTTTATCCTGGTGTTGAGCAAGAACAGAGCCAGCTTTTGGTTTGGAATTCTTTCAGAATGGTTTTGAAGGATGGGCAGGAGCATGTTGACCTGCCAGATAGAGATCAGGAGTGTAGATCAGAGTGTGTGTTGTGACTTCAAGAAGCATTTTAAAATGAGTGCACATTCGTATAAACAGAGAGCATGTGCAGGCAGCAGTGCCATTTTGAGTGAACAGCCAGAGTGTGAACATGTATAAGTGCATAAGTTAGTCTGTTTATAAGTTTATTTAGGTTTGACCACAATAAAATGAAGAAAGGGTGCCCCATGAACTAGACTAGGCCACAATAAGTATGAATGAAGCACCTGAAGCCAAGAACCACTTTAGGTTTGAGTTACTAAGCCTCAATCCTGATGCATTTGTATGTAATAAAGCTGCTTGAATTGAGCCCACAACTGTTCGTCTGTTTTATCCTGACTGGATGAGCGACAAGGAGTGCCAGACCATAGCAACAGTGTCCAGCAGATTTGATAGGTCTGTGGATAGACAGAGGATTTTAGTCATCTGTTTGTAATGACTGACTAGAAACATAATTGTGTAGAATGTTATTTAGTGCCAGACAAACATATAGATTCTGGATAATTGTATATAAGGTGTGTGTATGTTAGTTGATGGGATGGTTCTAACCAATTTAGGCTTTTTAGTGCAGTTCAGTGGGGGATCCTGAAAGGGGTATTTGCTGCAAATTTAGCTATTTTATTATAGTATTGTTAGGAAATAATTCTTTTTTTTTTTTGGGGGGGGTGTTGCCTGGAGGGTTGTAAAAATGGGAGTACCATAAAGTAGTAAGGAGGGGAGGTAGGTAGTGGCAAGTGTAGTTTCAGATGTTTTGGTGAGAAAATCTTTGTCTCTATAAAGCATCCCTAGTTTTTGGTGATTGTTTTATGCAGTTTTGTATCTGCAGCTTAATTTAAGATCATCATCCTCAATCACCTCTAATACTTTGTTATGAGGAGTGACTTCTATGGTTGTATTATTAAGTTGGAGAATTTTTAATGTTTTTCATGAAAGAGGGGTAAGGGGGAAGGTAGTAGTTTGTTTTTTGGGGGATTGAGCATGAGTTGTAAGTTACAAAGCCATGTTTCAGTGGATGTTAAGGCTTTCTGAGTAATTTTTGGGAGATGTGCCATGTTGTCAGATGTGCATATGAGTGTGGAGTCATCTGTGTATTGTATTAGGGAGGCCTGTTGCGTGGATCTGTGGATGGTGCTGGTGAGAATGGTAAAGAGGAGGAGACCAAGGACAGATCCTTGTGAAACACGGATAGTAACTGGGAGGTATGGAAAGAGGGTGGAGTGCCATTTTACTAATTGATACATATTAGACAAGTGCCTTTTGAACCATAGAAGGATGGGCTGAGACAGACCTAGTGAGGACATTTGAAGTAGAAGTTTGTTGTGACAAACTGTGTCATGCTTTAGACAAGTTTTTCCATTATGCTTAGCTTTAGTGACAAGAACTATAAAGGTTAGAAATGCAGTGTTAGTGCCAATGGAGGAACAGAAGTCATGTTGTATGGGGGATAGGAGTTATTCTTGCAGGAGATAGTTTAACAATTGCTTTTGAGTACATTTTTCAAGTATGTTAGAAAGGGGGTAAGATTGCTATAGGTCTAAAGTTAGTAATGTCTGTTGAATTTCCTCCTGTCTGTAGAGGGATAATTCATTTTTTTTCAGAGAAAATGAATGCAAGATTCCAGGATTGTCTTGTTTTTAAGGATGGAGAGACAATACACAATACTATTGGCTGCTATTTTAAGGGACTCACTTGGAAGGTCATCAGCTGAAGCAGAGCATGGTTTGAGTTTAAGACTAGTTTTACATAACATGTAGGCACAGATATTAATGTGAAAGTAGTTGTGGTGGTATGTGGCTGTTGGGTAGGGTTGGAATGGATGGTGGGAAATCTTTGGTTAAGGACACTATATTATCTATGAAATAAACATTGAAGTCTACTGCAGTTTTGAATGGTGAGTTATTGCAAAAGGGACTAGGGATGAAATGATGGCCAAGATGTAAGATTTCTTTAATGACTAACCAGAATTTTTAGGGTTGTGTTTACTATTGTTCTGAATGTTCTTATAGTGTAGCTTTTTGTCTTCATTTACTACTCTTTAGTATGGTTGTACAGCATTCTGAAGTTTGATATATTGTTATGTGCTATTTTGGCATTCCTTCCATGCTTTTTCATTATTCTGCATTAGAGATCTAATTTTTTTAAGATAGCCAATTTTGCATTATTTGTTTTTAGTCTCATCTTTCTAGGAGGTGCAATGCTATTTAGGATATTTAGGAAAGTTGTACAGCATCATATAAGGGTGGGATTTTTAGGATATTCCATTTAAAGATGATAGGGTAGTACTGAATATTTCTGGGTTAAACTTGGACAAATTGTGTTTTATTTTATAAACATGCTGCTTAAGTGGATGCGTGAGATGTCTGGTTTTATAGATTGAGAGAAGGTCACTGACAGAGTCTGACATTTTACCTGTGCTGGTAAATTTACTAGGGTCGGATATTAGAATCCAGTGTAATAAGGAGTTTGATGTCTTGCTATAATGTATAGGGATATTAATAAGTTGTGTAAAACAGTATAAATTCATGCTGAATATAAAGGAGTTAGAGCTTATGTCCAACCAACTGATAATCAACATCTCCTAGTAGAATTTTTTTCATGTGGAACTGTTATGAATATATAAGGATATCTTCCAGTATAGCTGTGTTGTCACCAAAAAGGATGTAAAGTACAGTAATACATATTGGTTTATTTTCAGGAAAGTAATTAGAATCTCTTGTGAACTGAATTTTGGTATTGGTTTGCTGAAGAGGGAACTGTGGTAGATGCTATCCATCTCTGATGGACTTTATTATTTATTCTCTACAATTTCCAGTTAATGTGTAGGCAGTTAAAGTCACTCTGGAAAGACTGATGTATAAAGATTAAAATATTTAAATATCATGTTATTGAGGTATGTATCATAATCCTCTGGAAATACAGAAGATATCTGTGTTTATCATAATGTGGTAGCAGGCTCTATTTGGTGTTACTGATAAACACAGGAGTTTAAAATTGGTGTCTTGAGGGATTTGACATGAGGTATTAGAAAATACATAAATGAGACTATCATACCTCATATTCCCAGATGGTCTGAATGAGTGATAGGACATTATTTAGTAGGTTTATATGTATGTGTGTGTCTGTGTGTGTGTGTGTGTGTGTGTGTGTGTGTGTGTGTGTGTGTGTGTGTGTGTGTGTGTGTGTGTGTGTGTGGGTCTATTTCATAACACTGACATTTCATAATGTTGAATTTCATAACACTGAGACCATAACATCAAAAATTCAAAAAACACTGAAAACCCAAATCATTGAAAACTAAGAACATTTAAAGTGTGCTTCATAACATTAAAAACTACATTGCACAAGTAAATAATATCACCTCCATCTGCAACACCACCTAACAAACACACTTTCTACTGGTATGGTGATTGTGATACAGTGACGTTAGGAAATTAACTTTTTTCCATTGTAGTGCAATCATGGAGTTAGTATATTTAATTTCCGGGGGGGGGCAGAGCCCCCACATGGGGGTGCAGGGGGGGTTGCCCCACTGCAGAAACATAGTAGAAAGTGTCTTTGTTAGTTAGGTGTTGTTATAGGTGGAGATGATGTTATTTACATATGCATTGTAGTTTTCAATGTTCTGATGCACACTTTCAGTGTTCTGAGTTTTCAATGTTTTGGGTTTTTATGATGTTATTTACATATGCATTGTAGTTTTCAATGTTTTGATGCACACTTTCAATGTTCTGAGTTTTCAATGTTTTGGGCTTTCAGTGTTTTGGGATTTAGATGTTTTGGTCTCAGTGTTATGAAATTCAATGTTATGAAATTTCAATGTTATGAAGTAGACCTATATATGTGTATGTATGTGTGTGTGTGTGTGTGTGTGTGTGTGTGTGTGTGTGTGTGTGTGTGTGTGTGTGTGTGTGTGTGTGTGTGTGTGTGTGTGTTTTCAGGTGTAGGGAAGGACTTGATATCAGGTAGTTTTTCTTTAGACTCCTACTTATCAGCACAACCTTAATGTAGGCTGGACTGGAATGAGCTAAGCAGGAAAGTCCAATAGGTAGAACTAGAATGAAAAGATATTATGGACCATAAAAAAGTATTACCTAGTATGCAGAAATCCTGAAGAGAGAAAGAGAGAGGAGTAACTTACCATAACAGTAAGTGTTTGAACAGAAGAAAACACAATATCATTCCTAACAGCTAGGTTCAGATTTTGTACATTTGGATGAATCAGATTTGTTCTCCTATGCAAGCAAGTTCACTATGAGAGGGAATTTCTGGCACTTGCCCCTGGCTGGTTGCATGAAAAGGAATAAGAAAGAGAAAGGCATGAAGGAACATTTCTATACAAAAAATTGAAAATACATCTGTCTTCTAGGCCTCTTTGCAAGGTTAACTAGAGGAAAACTGTTTTAGTTCTCTGAGATTTGAGGCAAACACCTCTATGTGAAAGATTTCACACTGGTGGATTATTCACAGAAAGGCCTCCCAGTGAAGCATATACTCATAAGGATTTGTTGTCTTCCCAGTGAATCTGCCACTGTATTCTTCTCTGAAAGGATGCAAGTTGCCCAATGGAATAAGTTGTCTTGAACTGCTAAGTCTTAAAACAATGACAGCCAGTCTGCAAAGGGTCTAAGACCTTGTTACACACTGTTTATTTTGTATCAGACTACTGTGGTGTTGTCAGTCACTGTTAAAAGAGTGCCTGGTGACCATAGTTGATTCAGAGCTTTTAGGGTACTTGAAAAAGCCATCATTTCTTTCATGTTGATGTGTTTGTGCCTTTTGTTGTGGTTCCTTTGATACCCTGCAAAACAACACCTCAAGCAAAGTCTCAAGCATCTAAGGTCACTGTCTTGAGAGAGGCTGAAAGGAGAGAAGGGAACTCCTCTGTCAGACAGAATGTGTTTGGTCCACATAATAAGTTATTTTTTACAAAGTTTAGAACTGGAATTGGATAAGATAGAGAATGAGAGTGCTGGTCCCAAACAGTCTTGAGGAACTGGATTGTTCTGAGTCTGGCATGAAGAGTCATCAGGATGGTACTGACTGATTTGCATTTTAAAAGCATTTAATTAACTTTTTGTTGAAAAAAAATCATAATTTCTCTGTTTGGCCTGCTGCTTCTGTGATGCCACCAGCCCAGCTATGTCATTTGTGAATATTACTATGATTTATAAAGAACTGTATGTTATGTATTGAGCTGCAAGAATGTAACCACAGTGTACCCTACTGGAAAAGAAAAGAAATGTATAAACTATATACCTGTGCAAATGTATGATTTAATAGTAGAAGCTGGAACATACAGAGTTTCAAGAAAATAAGTTGAAAAGTAAAGTGTTTTACTATTGTTCTCTCTCAATAAGCAGGCACAATGTCTAGAGCTAGAGGTTTTCCTATTGTCTTGAAACCAAAATAATTACTAGGTTTCAAATGTAAAAGTGTTTAATTGTTTTACAACTTCCATTTCTGAGCAAACATCTGAGAGATATGTATTTCTCACATAAAAATGTTAAATTTTGTTAAGTATCTGTTAGCCTGGGAACTGAAGGCAGGTGACAATGAGTGATGTCATCCAGGCTAACCCAGCAGTAATATGTGACATTAATTTAAGAACTCTCTGAGAGAGAGAGAGAGACTGGGCATTTTGTATCTTGTCTTGGACCTGGAAACATCTTCTCATCAGCACTTGCCTTAATAATAGTAAGTAACTAGTGAAAAATAATTTATTTTAGATATAGATAGGAATATAACCTTCTCCAGCTGTGTGTGTGTGTGTGTGTGTGTGTGTGTGTGTGTGTGTGTGTGTGTGTGTGTGTGTGTGTGTGTGTGTGTGTGCTTTTATATAAAGCAAATCTCAAAGCGTGTATGTGTGTCAGCTACTTGGGCAGGGACACGAAGCACTGGTTGGACAGAGAGGGTGCTGGAGGTCTTGGCTTGACCCCTTAGCTGAGATCTTACCCCCTAGAGCTGTGCCAGTGGGGAGTCTTATTGGGGATCTGGAGAAAGAGGAAGAAACCACCCGCCAGACTGACTGTGTGCTCTAAAGGGAAATTGTACTGTACTGTGTGTATACTTGTCATCCTCCCAATGTGTACATCACTCACTTGTGCTAGTGGTGAGGATTGAGGCTCCTTGATTATTGGGCCAGTGCAGGGGCATCACATATTAATTGTTTAGCAGTGGTGGGGTATCCACATCACATATTAATTGGGTTATAGTGGTGTGATAGCCACATCACATATTAATTGGCTTGTAGTGGTTTGGATATTGAATTCCTGTACCCTGTGTACAGTGGTCACTGAAGGTGTTTGTACTCTCAATCAGCCATGCAGTGAACATTCAGAGTTCATATCACGATTGTTTTATTATTATTTTTTTGTTGTTAGCTTAGTTAGTTAGGGAGAACAGGCAAGCATGTCAGCAAAGGAGTATGGCAAGCTGACAAGGAGCCAGTTGGCTGAGATGTGCCAGGCTAAAGGACTGGTGCATGCCAACCTGACTAAAGCAGACATGATTGCAGCTTTAGTCACAGCTGCATCACAGAATAGCAACCAGGAGGACAATCATATTGGCCATGGAGATATACAATTCTCAGAAAATGGACAGCTCAGCCTTTCCATAGAGAACTTAAATATGCATCTGGAGTTAAAGAGACTTGAGTTAGAGGCCAAGCATTTGGAAATAGAAGAAGCGGAGAAACTGAGACATCTGGAAGCTGAGGAAAATGAGAAACTGTGACATCTGCAGGCTGAGAAGAATGAGAGGCAGAGACAACATGAAAAGGAGATGCTGACTCTTCAAGTCATGGAGGTAATGGGGAAGGGAGTAATCAAACCTCTGAAGCAACAAAGGTCAGTAAATTTATTCCACAATTTACAGAGGGGGATAATTTTGATAGTTTCATTCATATGTTTGAGAGGGTATGTAAACAGTATAATGTTGACCATGGGCTCTGGGTATGGTTCCTGACCACCTTACTCCATAGTAAAGCTGCAACTGCAATTTCTAAACTGTCTGATGCCAATTGTTGAAATTATAATACAGTCAAAATGTGTTTGCTAGAATGTTTTAAGTTAACACCTGAAGCTTATATGAAAAAGTTTTGTGAGCATAGATGCAAGGCAGATGAAAGTATGTGTGAATATGTTGCTGAACTAAGCACTTATTTTCATAGGTGGGTAAGTGGATGTCAGGTCACCACATATGAAGAGCTGGCAGACATTTTGGTGAGGGAACAAGCCTTTAGCACTTTTCCTGAGAACATGATAATCTGGTTAGCTGATAGATAATGCACTACTGCTGATGAGTTGGGGAAGAAGGGAGACCTATATCTAGCAAGCAGGGCATCACTGCACAGGAAAGGGACACCCAGTGCTGCTCATGGGTCTAAGGGAACCCATAGTGGGCAGCCCAGACTTCCCCAACAGAGTCATCCAGTAGCAGGGGAAGTCACTAGTCCAGGTACATGTCCAGGACCAAGGGCTAAATGTTTTAAATGCAACCAGTGGGGTCATGTATCATATAGATGTCCATGGAGGCAAGGTGGGGAACAAAAGGTGGGAGAGCCAGTAAGTGGGAATGACAAAATGCCAATAGTACAGTGTCTCAAGACAACAAGGCTACCAAACTACCACAAGAGGATATCCTATCTTAGTGAATGGGAAAGAGGCCATGGCTAAGAGAGACACAGCCTCTGACCTAACCATTGTGAAGCCTGCAATGGTTACAGAGGAGCACTACTTGCTTGGGCAGTCTACTCCAGTCAGAGCTTTAGGAAGGACCCCATTCCAAATACCATTGGCTAGGGTTCACTTTGACTGGGATAGTGGAAAAGGAAGCCAGCAAGTAGGTGTGTTTGAGGATATCCCTGCAGATGTCCTGATAGGAAATTATTTTGATAATGCAGTACCATGTGTGCATGCAGTTACATGCAGTCAGGTTTCGAGACAAGCATGTGGGTCTGGTAGCCTGGGGGAGACCCAGACAGACCACACACTTGCAGCCAGGACTGGTGAAGTGGTTACTTCAGGGAGGGAGCTACCCTGTGGCGGTGAGACTGAAAGTGAGCCACAGCTGCTTATGGGTACTGATGTTCCCTTGGACAGAGTGACTGCAAGACAGAGGTGAGTAGTAGTACCCAGGCTGACAGTGAGGCACCACTGTCAGAGGATGACAGACTGCCTATGGAAGGGGAGCTGGGAAAAGATACTAAGAGAGAGTTGAGACAAGATCAGCTCTCAAAGCCTACATTACAAAGCCTGAGGGAGGTAGCTAGTGAGCCACCTGATTCTCAAGGGAGGGTGGAATCTGTATACTGGGACAAAGGGTTACTGTACAGAAAGTAGATCCCTAAGGGAGGGCTAGGGGGTGAGAGAATACATTAGTTGGTAGTGCCCAGAGCCTAATGTCTGGCACTTCTAGCTACAGCCCAATATATTCCCTTTGCAGGTCATACGGGCATACAATATACATAGAGATGTATTATGCAGAACTTCTATTGGCCTGGGATTTCTAGAGATGTAACAGGGTACTGCAGGACCTGTGAGCAGTGCCAAAAGGTAGGCAAGGCAGGAGACAAGGTGAAAGCTCCTTTGATGCCTTTGGCTGTGACTTAGGAGCCATTTCAGAGGGTAGCTATGGATATAATGGGGCCTCTGAGTACCCCAAGTTCCACAAGGAAAAAGTATATGCGAGTGGTAGTATATTATGCTACTAGAAACACTAAGGCAGTGGCTCTGTCCTTCATTGAGGCAGCAAAGGTGGCAAATGCTTTGTTAGACATTTTCAGCAGGGTAGGTTTTCCAAAAAAAATACTGACTGACAGAGATGACAATTTCATGTTAGACCTGCTGGCTTGTCTGTGGAAGTACTAGAGGGTGAAGCACCTAAAGACCACCCCCCCCTACCAATCCCAGACTAATGGTCTTGTTGAAAGGCTAAACTCTACACTCAAGTATGAGTATGCTATGGGCATTTGCAGACCAGTTTAAGAGGGATTGAGACAAATATTTGCCCCATCTGTTGTTTGCTTACAGAGAGGTCCCCCAAGAATCCACAGGTTTTCACCCTTTGAGTTGCTGTATGGTTATAGGGTGAGAGGACCTCTAGGTTTAATTTAAGATGAGTGGGAGGGTGAGTATGAATCCCCCAAAGTGTCTGTTGTGGTAAATGTCATAAAACTCAGAACAAGGCTCAGGAAAATCATGGGCTTGGCCCAGTAGAACCTGGCAGAAGCCCAACAGTAGGAAAAAGGTCTGGTATGACAGGAATGCTCGAGCTAGAGAGTATGCTGTAGGGCAGCAGGTAATGGTTCTCATTCCTGTCAGTCACAACAAGCTGCAGGCAGCTTGGGAGGGACCTTAACATGTGTTAAGGAAGATCATTGATGTTAACTATGTGGTAGAACTGCTAGGCAGGAGGCAGGGACACAAATTGTACCATGTTAACATGATGAAACCTTACCATGATAGGGAGGCCCTTGTGCTTAGTATTTGTAGTGGATTGCAAGAGGAGTCTGAGGGTGATCTGGTGACTTGGTGTCTGAGGGTAATCTGGTGACTGATCTCCTCAGTGAGGCTCAAATTGACACCTCAGTGGAAAGGGTATCAATGTCCCAGCAGCTGTTCCCTACCGAGGTATGAGAAATCTGAGCAGTGTTACAGGTGTTTGGGGACATGTTCACTGGGAAACTAGGGTATACCCACCTGATGCATCACCATGTGAATACAGGTCCCCAAAGGCCTATTAAGCACACACCTTATAGGGTTCCTGAGAGAGTCAAACAGACTCTCAGGGAGGAGATACAGGGAATGTTGGAACTAAGGGTAATTCTGGAGTCCAGCTGTCCCTGGGCCTCTGCAGTGATGCTGGTACCAAAGAAGGATGGCAGCAGCAGGTTCTGTGTGGACTACAGGAAATTAGTCACACAGAGTCAAATGCTTACCCCATGCCTAGGACAGATGAAGCTCTAGAGCAGTTGGGTGGGGCTAGGTATCGTACCGCCATTGATCTTACCAAGGGTTACTGGCAGATGCCCTTGACTCCCAGTGCTAGAGAGAGGTCAGCCTTTGTGACTCCTTTTGGCTTGTATCAGTTCACAAAGATGCCCTTTGGGATGAAAAATGCCCTGGCGACTTTTCAGAGGCTGGTAGATTGTATCCTAGCAGGAGCAGGAGATTTTGCCCTTGCTTACCTAGATGACATTGCCATATACAGTAATTTCTGGCAAGTGCACCTTCAACATGTCAGGGAGGTGCTGGGCAGATTACAGAGGGCAGGGTTGACAATTAAGCCCAGCAAATGTCAAGTGGGTATGGCAGAGGTCTCCTACCTGGGACACAGAGTGGTGAGCGGTAAAATCAGGCCAGAACCTGCCAAAGTGGAAGCCATTCAGACATGGTCTGCACCTGTTACCAAAAAGCAGGTGAGGGCATTCTTAGGGAGAGCAGGGTACTACAGAAATTTCTTCTCCAGTTATAGTACCATTTTTTTTTTATTTATTTATCATTTGTTGACCGGGAAAGTCCGACAAGGTTCCATAGATCCTGTTTTCAATGGAGGCCTGGGGAGAAATGCTCCAAAAGCATATCTTTAGAATGTGGGAGGAAACTGGAGTACCAGGAGGAAACCCACGCATTTGCAGGGAGTACATGCAAACTCTGCACAGAAGGCACCCCAGCCGAGAATGGAACCAGAGAACCTCTTGCTGTGAGGTGACACATTAACCGTTGCACCACTGCGCCACCCAATAGCTGCTCCCCTCACAGACCTGACAAGGAAAAACAGGCCAGATAAGAACTGTGGGCTGCAGCATGTGAGCATGCATTCCAGAAGCTTAATGGAGCTTTGGGAGGGCTCCCTGTGTTAGCCAGTCCAGATTACATAAAATAATTTGCTGTGCAGGTAGATGCTTCAAACCCTGGGGTGGGGGCTGTGCTTAGCCAGGTTTCCTCAGAAGGATACGAGCATCTAGTGATATATCTCAGTCATAAGCTCCAACCCAAACAGGAATGCTATGCAGCTGTAAGAAAAGGAATGCCTAACCATAGTGTGGGCACTGCAGAAACTTCAGCCTTATCTGTATGGAAGGAAATTCACTATAGTTACAGACCACAATCCCTTAACATGGCTACATTGAGCCAGCCAGCAAAATGCCAAGTTACTAAGGTAGATCCTAGGGTTGCAAGCATATGATATGACAGTGCAGCACTGCAGTGAGGTTATCAATGCCAATGTAGATGGGATGTCAAAACAGGGAATGGGGTCAGTATTCCCAGCTAGGCTCAAACTTGTCAAGCAACATTTTTCAAGGGATACTTGAAAAACTAGCTTGAGTTTTCTGGGGGGGGGGGGTTGTGATGCTGCCAGCCTACCTAGCTAGAATTTTGTAAATAATTCTATGTCATTTGTGAATATTGCTATGATTTATACAGAACTGTATGTTATGTACGGAGCTTCAAGAATGTAACCACAATGTACCCTACTGAAAAAAACAGAAATGTATATAAACTATATACCTGTGCAAATGTATGTTTTAATAGTAGAAGCTCGAACATACAGAGTTAACTTGCAAAACTTCAAGAAAATAAATTGAAAAGTAAAGTGTTTTACGATTGTGTTATCTCAGAAAGCAGACACAATGTCTAGAGCTAGCGGTTTTCCTGTTGTCTTAAAATAGAAATAATTACTAGGTTTCAAATGTAAACATGTTTAATTGTTTTATGAGTTCTGAGCAAACATCTGAGAGATATGTATTTTCACATAGATATGTTAAATTTTGTTAAGTATCTATTAGCCTGGGAGCTGAAGGCAGGTGACAAAGAGTGATGTCATCCAGGCTAACCCAGCAGTAATATGTGATATTAATTTAAGAATTCTCTGAGAGAGAGATAGAGATACTGGGCATTTTGTATCTTATCTTGGACCTGAAAACATCCTCTCATCTGCATTTGCCTTGCTAATAGTAAGTAACTAGGGAAAACTAATTTCTTTTAGATATAGATAGGAATATAGTAAAGATTAGTTTAGATGTTTTCTGTATTTATTTGAGACTGTCCTGCAATGTTGTTTTAAAATATTTCCTGTGATTCTGAACTCTGCACTTACTGTGTTGATTGAGTATTGTCTTGTTCTTTTATTATTTATTACTGAAATATATTTAAACCTATCTTTGTGGCTGATATTTGTGAGACATATTTAAGTTCTTATAGTACTTGCACATGTATTTGGTGACACTGTACAGGCCACTCCTAAATAGCCTTGGTCTTTCTCACACTTACCATTTGGATAATAGTAACATTACACGGTAGGATTGGTCACCCTTTGTAAGGGTCTTTATAGTAGCTGATAAGTAGGGGTTGATGGCAGTGATAACTACCTTATAGTCGGGGCAGAAGGGGGCAGAGCTAGTAAACCTGTGTCAGTGTGTGCGTGTGTGCGTGTGTGCGCATGCGTGTGTGTGTGTGTGTGTGTCTGTGTGTGTGTGCGTGTGTGTGTGTATATATAAATCAAATATCAAAGTGTGTGTGCATCAGCTATTTGGGCATTGACAAGAAGCACTGATTGAACAGAGAGAGTGCTGGAGGTCTTGGCTTGACCCCTCAGCTGAGATCTTAACCCTATAGCTGTGCCAGTGGGGAGTCTTATTGGGGATCTGGAAAAGAGGGAGAAAGCAGCAGACTGACTGTGATCTCTGTGTGCTCTTAAAGGAAATTGTACTTTACTGTGTGTGTACTTGTCATCCTTCCAATGTGTACGTCACTCACTGGTGCTAGTGGTGAGGACTGAGGCTCCTTGATTACTGGGCCAGTGCAGGGGCATCACAGCTTCTAATTGCTTCTAAATTTTCATGCAGAAGGGTGAATTACCAAGGGTCTTATTGTTTGGTTCTTGTTTTTTGTGATTGTGCTTTTGCATTAAGAAATTCTGGAGTCATCCATTTCTGGCAGAAGGTGTTTACCTGGTCTCTCTGACTTGGGACACACTCCAAGGACCTCAAAGTATAGTCATTTATTTGACAGAGGGCACAGGAGTTAGTTTTCAGCTTTTTTCTGTCTGCTACAAACTAGCCCCTTTTTTTTGTGCAGCTCTGTCCTCTGTTCCACAGAACTTAGCAATCCTTTACAAGTGCTTCCACTGCATCTAGAACCATCCAGGCTAAGATATGTGTATTTTCTTGATTATTTTCACTTCCACTTGCTTTATTCAGTGATTGCTACTGACTGCATTTTGAAAGCATTTGTTTAACTTTTTGATAAAAGAATCATTTTTTCTCAGTTTGTTTGGTTTGTTACTTCTGATTTTTCAAAATCACCTTGCAGAAGAGTGAATTAGCAAGAGACATAGTTGTTTGTTTTTAATTTGTACTTGAGAGCTACTTTTGCTGAGCTTTTGCATTAAGAAGTTCAAGGGTCATCCATCTTGTGGCGGAAGGTGTTTTCCTGGTCTTTCTAAGTTGGGTAGTAATCCAGAGAGCTCAAACTGTAGTCATTTATTGGCCAAAGGGCACAGGAGTTAGTTTTCAGCTTTTTTGTATGTTATAAATTAGCTGTGTTTGTGCACAGCTGCTCACCATGCATTGGCAGTTAGCATTGCCCTGTATAGTATCAAATGCTTACACTGTAAAATTTACCTAGGATTTGGTATGAAACCTGTTACACAGCTAGGTATTTTGTAGAGTTAAACTTGGGACAGCTAGTTTGTAAGTCAAACAGGTCTAACGCCATATCCTACCACTATCTAATCATCTTTTCCCTTAGATCTAGAAACCACCCTAGGAGAACCCTGCCAAACTCAGTCCTTAATCCATAACAGCCCACCATATTACAGGTCCAGACAACAAGGATATGCAATTTCCAAATGTCAAAACTATCTACATATTGAAAAAGACTCAAAGCAACTTTAAGGTGTTACTGCTCAATGCTAGGAGCCTAAAAAAACTTTGCACCCACCAAGTCTTCCTCACTCTGGAGAATGTAGACATCTCTGCTGTTACTGAGGCTGGGTTTAAAACCATAGAATGTACTCTTGCTGTGCAACATTACATTGATTTCCACACATTTAGACCAACAACAACACAGATAGGGACTAAAGGTGGAGGTGCCTCAATCTATATTAGCAACAAATATACCTTTAAGTTGGTTTATCAGGATGATGCCATGCGGTCATCCACATTCAAGTTACCATATGTGAGGTCCTCATCATATCCTAGTTAGCTATAGGTCAACTTCTATGCATCAAGAGTTCCACAACTCATATCTAAAGCTACTAGAGGTACTCACCATCCAATCTAATACTTTATTCATATGTGATTTCACTATCCCTCTATAGACTGGCAAAAATACACTGCTTCAAACTCACAGGCACAATGCTTCCTGGACTGTATTAATGCAAACACCCTGGACCAGAATGTGTATCCAACCAGAGGATAAAACATATTGGATCTGGTACTCACCAACATGGGAGAGCATTGCACTTTCCAATTTCAAGTCCTGACTAGTGAGGTAGGATCACAAAGCTGTTGCCTATGAAATAAAAATCAAAACAAAAGAAAAAAGGTCATGGCAAAAATCAGAAAGAGAAAATCCCATAAGGACAAGAGCTCTCTGATACAATTAAACAAAAAATTAAGAGGTCAAATTAAATCTAGCAAGGCCAACTATGAGGTCGGGATAGCTTCTCAGGCTAAGGACTATTACAAGACCTTCTTCAGCAATGTAAGGAACCTTAAAGGCAACATACAGCAGTCTGCTGAACTGGTAGCAATTGGTACAATCTTCAGTGATCAGGGTGACAGAGCGAATTATATGGATAAGAAATTCAGCTCTAGTTTCATATCCCATGCCAAGTGATATTCCATGGTGCATACTTCCCCCATCTATTAGCAAGAATAAAGTTTTAGAGGTGTACACAAGTGCCAAAAACACTGCCTCAATAGGCCTTGACAATATCCCTATTGCCTTCTAAATAGTGTAAACTATGATCAATCAGGACCACTTGTGGAATTATTCAACTACTGCCTTAAAATAGTTTATACGCCAAGTGAATGGAGGACCATGACAGTCATCCCTCTTCATAAGAGTAGATTGTTAACCAACCTCAGAAACTACGTCAGTCTGAGAAGTCTAATATGCAAAGCCATGGAATGAATCATCATGGAAATGATCAACAAGGCCATTAACAACCTACAGACACTGGACCTATCCCAGTTTGGCTTTGTTAAGGGAAGGTCATGCCTACTTAATCCAGTCAACCTATTAGAGAGAGCCACCAAGGCAATGAACAAGGATAAAACAGTGCATACCATATACCTTGACCTGTCCAAGGTATTAAAATGCAATACCCCATTCAGACATTATTGACAAATCTCTGAACTAGGCATAAATCCATACATAACTCACTGGATTTCTGGCTGGCTGACAGATAGGACCCAGGAAGTCAGGATTGGTGAGAAAACCTCCACCAAGAGACCTGTCACCAGCAGTGTTCCTCAGGATGCTGAGCCCAGTTATGTTTGGCATCTACTTTTCAGAAGTCAAAGATAATGTTAAAGGCCTTTGGCTCACCAAGTTCGCAGATGACTAAATTGGGAACCATAATTGATTTCCCCAAGACACCAACATCTTGCAAGAAGGTTTAACACAGATAAATAACTGGTCTGAATTCCATGGTTTAAAACTTACTGCCAAGAAATGCATTATATTGCCCTTTTAGGAAATTTTCCACCCAGGTTAGTTCCTCTATCAATAAAACAATCCTGAGAGTTAACCCAGTAGTCAGGGATCTGGGAACATATTTAGACAGCAATCTGGCCTTTGACCAGCATGTAGCAAAGATAGTAAGAAAATCATATGTCACCAAACGTATACATAAGGGTATGGCAACTAGGTCTAAGGAAGGTATAGTACCACTCTACTCAGCCTTGTCAGACTCATTATTGAGTAAAATCCCCCTAACTATTTACAACAGTTGGAACGCCCACAAAGGTTTCTAACTGGGAGAATTCAGTTCATGAATATCCTGACATACACAGGTCACCTAAAGGCCTTATTTTTCTGTGCTGTCTCCGACAAGCTACTGAGAGGTGATCTATGCCTTATGCTTAAAAGGTGTACTTTGATGTAGCCCAAATGGATCTTTTGCACATCCACAAAACAATACCAGAAACACTAGAGCCAAGAATTTGAACTTCACTTGTGACATCAGTAGAACATACAGAAGAAAGAGTTGAGTGTCTCTTACGATCCTAGCACTAGAATTGGCTCCCTGTCCATGTGAAGCAGAGTTCATCCCTGACTCTTTTCAAATGAAACTTTGACCACTGGATGGGAAATCTGAAATTCACTCCCAGTCTAGCCTCCATATTTATTATGGACAAAGGCTGTCTGTATGTAATATATTATCCAGATTAACATTCTCTCACATAACCCTTTGATACCTCCTTACTAACATGCTCCCCTCCAAATAGATGCTCAATACACTCTGGGACAATATTGGATTGGGGTGCGTGGCTAGACTTGTAAAGGGCCCACTGATCATTAACCGAGTAACATCCTATGAATCTATGAACATTAGAGCTCTTAGAAGTTGTTTCACTATGGACATTTTCTACAGAAGAATATTGAGGCAGTACTGATTGTAAGTTTGTGTTTTTCTGTTTGAAGAAAGGCAGACATTTGAAAAGTGTCTAAAACACATCCTAGGGAAACCAGTCTGTGAATCTGAAATGGGTTCATTATGAACACCAGAGTGGTTAAAGCTTTCTGCCTGGTTGAGGCTGAAATCAGACAATTGTTCAGATAAGGAAAATGTGTACACCTCAAAGTCTGTAGTAAGCTATTCTTGGATCAAGGCATTGCATTGTTCAGATAAGGAAAATGTGTACACCTCAAAGTCTGTAATAAGCTATTCTTGGATCAAGGCATTTGATATAGACTCTTGGAGATGTAGATAGCCAAAATGAAAAAAAAGTAAACCAATGATACAATCCCAAAATAAAGAATCTTAGAAAGGATCTATGGTGTGGTAAATGGGAATATGCAGATAACCGTATTTTAGGTTTAGAGTGACCAGAAATGCTTGAGGGGAAGGAAAATGGAATATATTTGGAAGTTCCAACATTCTGAATTTTGTTATCTACATAAAAGTGTTTAGTCTGGATAGTTCTAGAAGGGCCTTCAGGTGCCCTTTTTCTGGGTATCAGAAAAAACATCTTGAGTAAAATCTTTTCCCCATTGAATTGTATGCATTGGCTTTATGACTCCCTCCCCCAAGTAGCAGGTATCTAATAATTGAAAGAATGAGGTGAATCAGATCTTTTGGAATCTGACGAATTCTTGATGGTGTGGAGAAAGATGCCCATAGAACTTTTGCTTGCCATGCAGGAAGCCAAACAAAAATATTCCCTACAATTTTTTGAGGAAGGCAGAGCTGTTAATGGAGGGAATAACTGGCAAGAATAGTCAGAAGTGTTCCTTTGAGTGTTAGATACCTAACTGTTCTTTTCCAGATTTCTGTTCGCCAGATTTGTAAGGTTTATGAAAAAAGGGTTCTAGATGAGATGGATCGTTCTTTTGAAACGTAGGAACTGGAGATATGAAAAGATGTTTACTGTAACTCCCTAAATGAGCATCTGTCTTTCTTCTAGCCTTTTGAAAACTTCAGCAGAAGTGTTACCAAACAGCAAGTCCTTACCTAGAGGGCAATGAATAGCTGAGCTTTTACATCATCAGGGAAAGACTGAAATGCTAACCAAACATACATTCGGATAAAAGTACCAGATTAATCTGCTCTAGAGGCAGCATCCACAGCATTGTAGTCACATTTTCTAGTGTGCTTACCTCTAGAGAGGGAGAATTAAATATGCCTATTAAATTCGATTTCACATTAGAACTGGGAAGATTTTCTAACATTTATGCCGTATTACTCAACATAGCTAGAAGGAACTCAGCCATGTGGATTTGGCAATTAATAGTTCTAAAAGTGAAGGTGTCAGAAATATACCCTTTTGCCATCCTTATCAAGAGTTCTGCTGTCCTTATCATTGGAAATGGGGTTAGAGGAAAGAAAGAGTCTAATATCTTTGTCATGATCCACAAAAAGGAAAACATGGCCGACAGTAGGATTTTTGTAGAGGTTCTTATGAGCTTCTTAGAGACTGGAGATTGGAAATCTGAAAACAATGAAGCCAAACTGGAGGGATAATGATAGGCTTATCAGTATCCATATTCAAAAGCTAATAGTATCTTTTTTGGAAGCCAGAAACCTCTTTCCCTTCCACTTAAAAAGTCTATCATGTTTAGCAACAGTGTCCCTAATGTAAATTTTCTATTTAAGGAGTAAGAGCATAAAAGCATAAGTTCATAGGTTCATAGAGAAGTGCTAGGCTAGCTGCCCTTGTGGGCCATTTTAAGCTTAGTCAGTTTCCTTTTTTGTGCTCAAATTAACCTATCCCATTTGGTTAGAAATTGATCTTACCCATCCCATGATCAATAATTATGCATTACCCCTAAACAGTGGTATAGCCAGGCATTTACATTTTGTCCTTTGACCTCAAACTATTGCCCTCACTACCAACAAATCATTTAAAAAATGTACTCAAACCTCAAAATGCTACCCTTATATGCCTTGTAAGGGAATGTACTAATGTGCACTGTTACCACTTATGACCATAAAAAAAGTTATTTTACAACTGCATTCCTATCAGATAAGCATTTTTTGTACAGCAGTATATACTATACACCACACTAGACAGTTTCTGTGCTCCTTGAGCTGTAAAGTTTTGAAGGATGCTCAGAGAAAATGTACTCAGTTGAGTACACTGAGTATACCTAGCTGCACCCCTGCCCCTAATGAGAATAACTGGGATGATACAGTTGATAACTCGAGGGGACCCATGCATGGGATACAGCATTTAGGAGTTGCTTCTGTCCATTAATACTATGGGGACAGTCTAAGGGTAAATTTTCTGTTTCACAACCATAGATCCAACTTGCACTTGAATATGGACAGAGATGAATTTTGTTTTATGTGGATGGGGAGTCTGTTCCAGAACTGCGGTATTGCCTATGAGATATACATGTCCCTCCAAACCATTCTGTTGATGTCACAGAACAAATTTAGATCCCTAAACTGGAGTGCTACTGATGTCATTTGACTTGTTGATATGTAGTAAATCCATCAGTATTGGGTAGAAGAGTGACTTGTATATCAGACTCCACTTGTCTCTTAGCAGTCTGTAGAATACCAACTATAG
Source organism: Protopterus annectens (assembly GCF_019279795.1). Lineage (NCBI taxonomy): Eukaryota > Metazoa > Chordata > Ceratodontiformes > Protopteridae > Protopterus > Protopterus annectens. The sequence continues at coordinate 740,137,766 of NC_056735.1, read as the reverse complement.
TGACAGGGTTTTGAGTCAGTCCATTTAGGACATGTTGTTTAGGCCTTGTATCTTTTTAGTAAGATATCTCTGTGGGTTTTCCAGTTGTTGCATGTGTCTAGACAGATACATGCTTCAGATTCAGATTCCGTGGGTAAAGGGATTTGAGAGGTATAATCTAACTCTTCTTGGTCAGAATGTGACAGCCCTTCTTCCTCAGAAGAGGGGAGTCTTCTTCTTTAAACAGTAACAAGAACAGTAAAGTTCTGTGCCCTTGACACTCACTTTTATTAAAACTGCATCTGGCAATTGTTTAACTACATGTGATATGCTGGGATTCATAGTCAAATAGCATATATTAAAGCACTAAAGGTGCAGGAATTCAAAAGACAAATGTGTAATGCATTTGCTAACACTCTGAGGAAGCCAACTGGATGCAGGTGTTCCTCTTCAGAAGCACTGCCTGATAAAAAGATTGAGTCACACAGAAGGCAAATGAAGTTTGAGGGACTCAAACTCTTCACTACAGAAAACAGCTCGTTAACACACTCCTTATATACACACACCCATTTACTAAAAAGAAAAATCATTGGCTGCTCACAATAATTCATTCAATCCAGGAGGAATTAAACCCCTAGTTTAATTATCCATCTTTTTTCTTTATTATTAAGTATATTGTGCCAGACAATTTTATTTGTTCTGTCCCCTTAATATCAATGACAGTGAATCTAAATGATGGTGAAGGATGAATGACCACATGTTTATATAATGTGGTAACCAAAAAAAGCACCAACGTTGCGAGTCCTCAGTATAAATTTAATAAAATATCGTTAAGCGCTTTCATCAAGTATGACTTCTTCAGAACAAAAAAACAGTCCAAAGGACAAGTTTAAATGCACAGTACCAATTGGCCATTGGTTCAAATCTACCCAATGCTGTTAATGAGAATTTGTTACTCATAAATATATAAATAGCCAAAGCTAAAACAGTTTTTGCTAAAATAAATACATTTGCTCAACATTACATTTGCTACAAAAAACATTTGAGCATAACTCTGCTGTCGCTAGTGGTCACAGGAATTTAAAAAAACTCATTCACTCATGTCTTTTGGATGCCCCTCGGCCGTGGGAAGGACATGCAGACTCCAGACAGAAGGCGCTCCAGCCAGTCTGGAGTGGCTTACTGTATGATCATTTGTTTGTTTGATCTATGGATTTTGGATATTTGTGGAGCTGAGCTCAAGAATGACTTCAAGGGGAAATCTGAATAACTTTTCATGGGGACCACACACACACACACACACACACACACACACACACACACACACACACACACACACACACACACACACACACTCAATTTGTATCTCCTGTGAGGATGAGGTAAAAGGTAAATCCAATAGCTACTGTACACTTACTCTGCAAACTGGAATTTAAAACATAGCCAACTGAGAAATGAGACTTTTTGGGCCTTCGCTTATCTAAAGAGCAGCCAGTTGTAATCAAGAGATAGGACAGGTGCAGAGTGTAATCAGGAGATTTTTTTTTTTTTTTTTTTGGGTAAGTTAACTTTAATGCCCCACCCCCAGCCACCCCATCAGCATTAGACAAATGCCTAGGTTGCCTTGTGTTGGATCTGGCCTTGCCTACATTATGAGTCCTTTTGCATTCCTGAAAAAATTGTACAGTCATGCATAAAAATCAATATCTGAAAATTTACAAAAACATATGGCACAAACAGATAATACTGTCACCTCACAGCAAGAGGTTCTCCGTTTTGATTCTTAGCTGCAGTGAATTTTGTGCAGAGTCTGCATGTCCTCTCTGTGTTTGTGGGGGTTTCCTCTGGATGCTCCAGTTTCCTCCCACATTCCAAAGACATACAATAGGCAAACTGGACACTCTAAATTGACCAAAGGTGTGAGTGTGCATGTGTCTGTTTGTTTGCATGTGTGGTATGGAAGAACAACAGCATCAGAGCTAGTCACCCGGCTGTGTGAACCTTGGCTGTACATTTATTATTTATTTTATTTACTTAATTTATTTATTTATATTTGTTGACCGGGAGTGCCCGACTGGACGTAGGTCCATTCTCAGCGGAGGCCCGGGGAGAAAAGCTCCACAGTTAAAATAAACAGACAGTAGTTACATTGGATTACATAGCGATTAACAATTTACATAGCAATTACTTACAACATATTTACAGATGAAGAATATAGTACATCAGTAGACAACTAGAATCTTTATCTGTGAAGTGCATAACAGACATTAACAAATGTTACAAATAGAAGAAGTTCCTGCTGTATAATAAGTACTGGCTTATGAGCATCTGAGCTTGCTATAATCAAGGTAGTTAGTGGAGTGGAAAGAAAGGTAGTGGTTGGATGGGATGGGTGATATTAGAGTGGGAGTTGCAAGGGCATAGCTAGCATGTTTTTAGATGTGCTTTTAGTAATGATTTGAAGTGGGTACATAATGGTATGGAGGTAATTGCGGGTGGGAGGGAGTTCCATAATTTGGCTATGGTGCAAGAGAATAGTGCTTCACCAGCAGAGTTATTGGCTTTAGTGATCTGCAAGGGATTTTTGTTGCTGGATCTTAGTGGTCTGGTGGTACAATAGGGTTGGAGTAGATTCTGGAGGGATGGGACATTTAGTGGATGGTTTACTAGTTTGTGGGCAAGTGAGAGTTGATACCATTGAAGGAGGTGAGAGAGTTCAAGCCAGCCCAGTTCAGCAAGTGAGAGACAGTGGTGACTACTGTAGGATGCCCCTGTGGCGAATTTGGCAATTTTGTTGTAGCAGGTCTCTAGCTTGTTTAGATCGCATTGCCTTAGGTTGGTATATATTGGAGAGGCATAAAGTAGGGTGAAGATAAGGTGGGAATTTGCTATTGAAATCTTTGCTGCTTTGGTGAGAAGTTGCTTGTTTCTGTATAGCACTCCTAGTTTTTTGTGGACGTTTTTTATGGTCATGGATATGTGAATGTCAAATTTTAGTTTATTGTCTATTTCCACTCCTAGCAATTTGGTGAGTTCAGCTGGGTATATAATGGTGTTGTCTTTTGCTGTGATGTTAAAGTGAGAGTTGTTTTGAGTATTTCTGGTGTGTTGGAAGATGAGTAGTTTAGTTTTGTTTGGGTTGAGTATTAATTGGGCATCGGATAACCAAGTTTCAACAGAGGAAAAGGCTTCCTGTGTGACTTTTTGCAGTTTGGGTAGGGACTGGGCTGAGCAGATGATGGTTGAGTCATCTGCGTATTGTATGAGTGTGCCATGTTTGGTGGCAGAGGCTAGATTATTGGTGAAAACAGAGAAGAGTAGGGGTCCAAGGATGGATCCTTGGGGAACCCCTATGGAGACAGGTAGTTGGGGAGATATGTCATTCTGCCATACAATGGATTGTTGGCGGTCAGACAGGTAACTCTGAAACCAGATGGTGACTGATTGTGAGAAGGATAGGTTATTGAGGGCAGAGATAAGGTGTTTGTGTGGGACCATGTCAAATGCTTTAGATAGGTGTAGGAAAGTAGCAGAGGAGAAATAGCCATTGTTTTTATGCTGAAGGATAGTGTTAGTAAAGGAGAGTAAGGCAGTGGTGGTGCTATGGTTTGGTCAGAAACCATGCTGAGTATTGGAAAGGAGGTTGTTAGTAAGGAGGTAGTCTGAGACCTGACAGTGTATGCATCCCTCTAGTATTTTGGAGAGTGGAGAGATAATAGCTACGGGGAAGTAATTGGTTAGTTATGTGGACGGTCCGCCTTTGTGGAGTGGAATTATATGTGATACTTTCCGCAGTGTGGGAACATAACTTTCTGACAGAGATCGGTTAATCAAGATGGATACTGGGTAGGCCAGAGCATCAGCTGTGATTTGTAGGTATTCACTTGGGAGCTTGTCTGCTGCTAATTTGGTGTGCTTAAGTTTAGTTAAGAGTTTTTTTATGTTGAAGGTAGGTACAGGAGAAAAAGAGAAGGCAGTGGGGAGATTAATAGTTGAAGGTGTGGGTTGGAGGGGAGGGGGGGTTGTGTTGTTTAGCTAGTGATAGTATGGTTTGTGTGAAGTGTGTGTTGAATGAGGTAGCAATATTTTCTGAGGAGTGAGGGATGTTAGGAGATGGGGTACTGACTTTACCTGTGTAGAGGATGGAGTTTATGGAGGACCAGAATTGTTTGGGGCTGTGTTGGGAGGAGTCTAGGGCAGACTGGTAGTATTGGAATTTGTCCTGTTTTATTAGCTTTTTGACTCTATTGTGTAGTTCTAGGAATTTCTGTCTAGTTGAGGGGGTTTTGGTTTTGCGCCAGTGCTCCCAGACTTTATCCCTGTTTTTCATTTCTGACTTAGTGGTTTTCTGTAGCCATGGGGAGGGTTGTGCTTTGATTCTGGAAAGTCTTATGGGGGCATGGTAATTAAGGATGCTCAGGAAGGTAGTATTAAAAAATTCAACTGCATCATCAAGACTGAGGTACTTTAGAGGATGTCAGTTACATTCTTTGAGGGATGAGATGAATGTGAGTGGGTTAAAGTTTAGTTTTTTACGTATTTGACGGTAGATGACAGGTTTAGCTTGGTATAGGTATTTTTTGAGTAGGAATGTTGGGGAGTGATCACTGAGGCTATCTCATAAGCAGCCTGTTATATATGACTGGGGGCTCTTACTGACTAGTATCCAATCCAGGGTAGTGTGCTTGCTGGAGTTTTTAATTATCCTGGTTGGCGACTGGACTAGTTGGGTGAAGCCATGAAGGTTTACATGATGGGTTGGATGGTTGCCAGAACAGGATTGCCAGTCAATATTGAAATCACCTAAAATTATAGTTTCTTGGGGGATATGGTGGGTAGACCAGCTGAGGAGGTTTTCTAGTGGAGGGATGTTTTGGCCAGGTGGGAAGTAGCATCCAATTATGTTGATGGTTTTGTTTTGGTTTATTCTGAGGTTGGTATATATTATTTCTTCATTGCCTGTTTGTGGAGCTGATGATTTTAAGATCTGAATGTTTAGATGCTGTTTAAATATTATAGCTACACCGCCTCCTTTCTTGTTTAGCCGGTCTACTCTTAGTATGCCATAACCTGTAGGGAGTATTTGCTCACTGGTAATGTGAGGTTTTAGCCAGGTTAATGTCAGGATGACTATATCTGGGGAGTACAAGTCTATGGTGGCATGGAGTTCATGGACTTTGTTGGATATACTTCTAATATTTAGGCTTAGTAGAAGGAAGTCACTTGGCTTTCTATTGGCTGTAATATGGGAGAAGTTGTGGTTTCTAGTCTGATTATGAGGATTGGGGTTGGAGATGGTAGGGCCAGGGTTGGGGTGGATATCTCCACTTAGGGCTAGTTTTGATATGCATGAGGTTATTAGTTTTATCAGTTTTTGAATGTGTTTGTTTATAAGGGAAACTTTATGATTATGCTCTTTGGGTAATAGGTATGGTGGGAGGGTTACTGTGTTAAGTTGTAGGGATGCTTTATGTTTGAGTAATATAGTTGGTAGAATATGTGGGGGTGCATAGGGATGTTTCTTGAGTTGGTGGGACGGGAGCTGAGTGAGGGTGAGACATGAGTGGTGGTGTGAGTAGTAGTACAGTGGTAGTGGTTGAGTGGGGGAATGATGGAGCTTTGGTAGGATGTAAGATATGCAAGGAGAGTGCATGCAGTGAGCATAGGTAAGGTATGCTTGTACATGTTAGTTGAGGAGGTGTGATAGTAGTGGGAAGATGGAGGAGCTAGTGTCGGGTTAGTGCTGTGGTTGGCTACTGGAAAGATGGGAGGGGTTTGTGAGTGTAATAAAGGTGGGACCACTGGGGGCGGGAAGGAATAGGGGGCAGGGTGGGGAGTGAAGTGGGTAGAGACCCTGTTAGTTGCTCTAATGAGGGGGCTGGAAACAATCAGGTAACAGAGTTAACTGATAAATGAACATATGATGGTGACAAGGATGGTTGTAGTTTTAAAAATGGTGCCTGCCACAGGTAATATTTATTAACTTTGGGATTGTCTTAAGGTAATAAACAGGGAAGGGGGAGGGGAGAACAAGTGTATGAGCAGGCAGTTCTTTGTACTGCTGCTAATGAGCCAAAGCAAAGACAAGTTTGTGTTTAAGAAACAATCACAATTGACCAAGGACTGCTCTGAAACTAAGTAATTTCTTAACCATTTCTCAGGTGGAAAAACAGGATAACCTTGCATCAGTAGGCTACTGTGGTCTCAGTTTAAATTAACAAACACACAATATTGGTCAGTTATGGATACTATTTGCTAACAGAAGGGAATAGGAGAGAAAGTGGACGATGAGTGTGTGTGTGTGTGGGGGGGGGGGGGGGGGCTGCTTACAAGCCAAAGCAGAGTGCTCTCTAGAGGAAAATTAATATTGGCTCAAACAGGTAGACACATACTCAAAGTTAACTTTAGCTGTTTGCAGACAGTTCAGACCCAGACTGTGCTTTTCTTATAGGAATGATAAAGGTGGTACTGCAGTTGAATACTTAAGAGTGGTGTTGGGTCTAAAAAAAAAAGAGTACAGAGAGGAGTAAGCACTTTGAGATGGTAAAGATATATTAGAAAGATTACAAAAAACAAACTGAGCAAATAGCTACTGTATATGCAGGAAAATGTCTTGAACCAACCACTAGTATATGCAGATACTGATCCAATTGGAAAAACATCTGTTAGAAGAAACCTCAAGACATTTATGCAGTCACAGATAAAAATATAGCGAGCAGCACTCTGTCGAGGTTTTCTAATATGATTCTATCCACCAGTAACAGCACAATTATATAAAAATAATTAGACACCAGTATGAGCTGTCTACACACAACATACATGATTGTCACTATTGAAGTGACACCCAACCCCATGTCCAAAAAATGGAAAAAAGGGTTGAGGATGGATGGATGGATTTAACAGAAATAATAACAGCAATGGTTATTTGTAACAACAAAAGGCCCCATTAACATAGTGGATTCACCTAACTTGGATCCCTTCTTATAAATGGTGAGACTCTTGTGGATATTTATATTTAGAGGTGGTTTAAAGGCACAACCCCCCCCCCCCGCACGTGCGCGCACACACACACACACACACACACACACACACACAAAGCATCTAGGACAGACTCTACAGAAACATTTAAGAAATGGGAGTTATTCTCAAAGACAACATATGCCAAGGAGTTAAATCATGAGCACTACAAGTAACCATTTTCCTAAAGAGCATTAATGTGGAGGTACAGGCACCCTCTAGCCTCCATGAGAGGACTGCATTCCCCCACTCTCCTCCTAAGATTCCCTCTCCAAGGCTGCACAGTTTTTTTAACAAGCTTATAATTACTTATTGGTGTAACATCCCTAATTCACTTGGTACAAAGTTGTGCCAATTCAGTGTGGGCATATTGATGTAGTAGGGCTACAGGTGGCACTGTACCCACGTGGTGTACAGGAGGACTTGCACACTGCATTGCTACTCTTTGTTTTTATTTTGAGGTTATTTCACATTTATATTTTATTTAATTTTTCAACAGCTTGTAAATGGCCATCTTTTATGTTTTCTATTTTGTGTTTCATGTCATGTGATTCAGGATTACAAAATAGCCTTTTACAAGTATATAGCAAATCTTGGTTACTTTTGGCATGGTGTTTGTTAAAAAGGAAGACTACATTTCTTTCACTACATGTGAATTTGTAGTGATGACACCAAAGTAGTGAGATTTTTAGGTTGCATGTGATGTGCAATGTTATGTGGAATATTGCATAAATAAGCAGGAAAGAAAAAAGTACTGTATGTTTATATCGAAACAACTTGGGGAGTGTTCAGATTTTACAAATGTGAAACTAAATCCACCTAGTATCTTTGCATAAACTCATTAAAATTCTGGCAGGATGGTACCCAAGCAAAACAAGTGGTAGATGTCAAATTATAAATGCTCTCTCTACATCACCATTTATGCACCATGATCAGGACCAGGATGATTCCTCATCAATAGTCTGTCTTTTTCACATGCTTAGTATTAGAACATGACTTAGATGTTTATTACCTGTAACCTTTTTCTGTCACATTCTGATTATTCTCCCTCCATTAGCAGTAATGATTGCAGTACTACTCATCCAAGGACATCTCCCCGTAACTGTTGTGCCCTTTTCTTGCATAACAACCAGAAGGTGAATCTACCATAGCTACAAGTGGCAAGGGACATGTATGTAAAAAAACATCGCTAAGAGCACACATAAGTAAATGAACAACACTGCTCCAGATTATATCACAGAATGCATTCACTATATCTATTTCTGTCTGCAGTAAACTCAAAACAACTGAACAGTTAATTAACAACAAAAAAGAAAAAAAACATAGCAACATAGCTGTTCATGCCTGCAATCTGAAACAGAGAACCATTAGATACAAAACGGCACTACTTACTACTTTTCAAAGTGAAGTGATAAAGATTTCCTGTCAGCAGGGAGCTATAAATAAAAGGATCCCACAGAGTTCCAGAAGTAAATTACCCTTCCCCCAAGGTATTGAAACCTGAGCTCTCAGACTAAAAGCAATCTGAATGTAAACAATAGGGTCACATGACCTATATAATCTCAACCAAAACAAGCATTTTTGAAGAAAGTTGTGGCAATCCACCTTTAATTTAGGTGTTAGATTCCATGTAATTGACTTTTACTAACTCCATAAATACAATGCGGAGTCAGGTAATAATCTTCTACTTTGTCAAAAACCTTCTCAGCAGCCAAACCTAAACTTAACATTAGCAATTACTTTTGCTGATCAGTTTTCAGTATGTTATCAAAAGTCAGCCTTCCACTCTGATTGATATTACCCGTCGGCCTTCCACTCTGATTGATATTAACCAAGCTATAATATATATATTTTGCTGCCCTTCTCATCATAATTCTTTATTTAAAAGCATGATTTAATGCTGAAATGGGCCAGTATGAATATGGCATAATTATGCATTGTCCTTCTTTGGGAATTATAGAAACTACTGCCTCTTTCCAGAATACAGGAATCTCATTTGTTTATACAATTGCGTTAACTGAACAGGTACATATGTAAATGAAATAGAGGGATAAAAACCTGAATAGGGCTCAGGAGATACAACTTCAGTTAGCATAGCAGCTGAAAGATGGGTATGCCCATCCTGGAGGGAGGGGGTGATTCTCAGCTGACTCGGGTGGCTGCTGTCAAGCCTATCACTGCCAGAGGGCAGAAACTATGTCAAAAGAGTGAAGGAGAGTACAGGGGATGATGTGGGTGAGACTGTGATGTCCCACAACTGCCAACCAATATGTGGCATGGATATCCCACCACTGGGCCAGTAGTCAAGGACCCTCAATCCTCACCAGTGGCACCTGTGGGGGGGGACATTCACTGGGAGGATAACAGGTACACACACAGTATTTCCTGATGCAGCTCTCTGCATCAAGTGCAATTTCCCTTAAGAGCACACAGAGACCACAGTCAGTCTGGGGCTGGTTTCTCCTATTTCTCCATATCCCCAATAATACTCCCCACTGGAACAGCTATAGAGTTTAGATTTCAGCTGAGTGTCCAAGCCAAGGCCTCCAGCACCCACTCTGTCCAACCACTGCTTCATGTCCCTTCCCTGCCAAAGTAGCTGACACACACACTCTTTGAGATTTGATTTGCACACACTCACACACACACACACACACACACACACACACACACACACACACACACACACACTTGGGAAAGGCTAGCACATTTTTACTAGCTATGTCCCGGCAACCAGACACTCCTCCCAGCTACCTTAAGGCTCTTCCAAGGGTACCCAACATACTGAGTGAAATTAATATTAATATAAATGGTCAAATGCTGTTAGGAGTGGCCCACAGAGTGCCACCAAATAAATATGCAAGTACTCTCAAAACTTAAATATCTCTATAAAGATCAGCCACAATGTAATGTTTAAATATTTATTTATTTTATTTATTTTTATTTTATTTTACATTTGTTGACCGGGCTAGTCTAGCTGGATACATGTCCTTTTTCAGTAGAGGCCCGGGGAGAAAAGCTCCAAACATAAAGAGAAAAACACAATACATTTACATGTGGTAGACATAGCATAACATAGAGACAAAAGAAAACAGTGAGCTTACATACTGTTTAAATAACATTCACAGAATTGTATAGATAATCTTAAACATGGTTACATTGTGAAGCCGAGAGGTTAAGTTAATAATCTCTGGGATAGGGAAGAGACTAAGGTGGAAAGAGACCTTTGAGATTAGTCTGGTTTAGGACATGGGCATAACCAGTGAGACTTGAAGAATTCTTTGAGGTGATTTTTGAATTGATTAATCGAGGTCATGAGTCTTAGGTTGTTTGGTAGAGAATTCCAGAGCTTTCCGATGGAGTTGGCATAGAGAGCATCACCTCCTGAGTTATTAGATTTAATGGTTAGTACTTGGACACTATTTGATGACCGGAGGGATTTTAGGTTGGAGTAGGGGGTCAGTATTTTGCTCAGTGAGGGTTGGTTAATTATTTTAAAAGCTTCAGTGAGTTGGTTGAAATTGAGAAGATTGGGCAGTTCTAACCAACCAAGTGTCTTAAGGTTAAGGCAATGGTGAGTACGATACGGTGTTCCTGTTATAAATCTGGCTATATGATTATAGGCTACAGATAGTTTGTTGAGCTCTCGCTTATTGAGGAACGAAAGTACTGGGGAGGCATATAGGAGGGTGGAGAGGAGATGAGTGCGAGCAATGGTTAGTTTGGCATAAGGGGTTAAAAAGTTCTTTATTCTATACATAGAGCCGAGTTTCTTGTTTACGGACTTAATGGTTTGGCTAATGTGTATATCAAATTTAAGCTTGTGGTCAATAGTCACACCTAGTAGTTTGGTATGAGAGACAGGCTCTATGATGGTACCATTTGTGGATACCACATGGAACGTGTCAGCATTTGGAGGTTCTTTTCCTAGGGGAGTAGATGCAGAGGGGAAAAATAGTACTAACTTGGTTTTAGTTGGATTAAGTATGAGTTTCAGTTCAGAGAACCATTTTTCGACTATAGTAAAACAGTTTTGGGTTATTGCTTGAAGTTTCAGGAGGGAGACGTCAGAACAGATCAAGGTGGAGTCATCTGCATATTGGATGCAGGTAGCTTTGGGGATGGCTGAGTGAAGATCATTTATGAAGACGGAGAAAAGAAGGGGACCGAGTATAGAGCCCTGAGGAACGCCAATGGTGTTAGGGAGTAGGTCAGATAGCCTGTTTTGCCACTGGACAGCTTGTTGCCTGCCAGAGAGGTAGGCATTAAACCAGCTTATGGCTGGATTGTCGAGATGTAGGGTTTCCAGGGTATGAAGAAGATGCTGGTGATTAACCATGTCGAAGGTCTTTGATAGGTCAAGAAAGAGAGCCGAGGATATTAATTTATTGTTACGGTTGTTATTGACTGAGTCAACAAAGGAGAGGAGGGCAGTGGTTGTGCTATGATGGGGGCGAAAACCATGTTGGGTATAGGACAAAAGACTGTTAAGGGTGAGGTAGTGTAGGAGTTGTTTGTGAACACACCGTTCCATGACTTTAGCTATTGGAGACAATATTGCTATGGGTCTGTAGTTGGATGTTTCCATGGAGGTCCCTCCTTTGTGAAGAGGGATGATATATGAGATTTTCCAAATAGAGGGAATGGTAGTTTCAGTTATAGTTCTGTTAATCAAGATTGATATGGGATAGGCAATGGCGTCTGACGCTATTTGTAGGTATTCTGCTGGGAGGTGGCCGGCCGCTAGGGTGGTTGGTTTGAGTTTTTTCAAGAGGGTGCGAATATAGGAGGTAGAGACTGGTTGTAAGTTAAAGGATGGGTGAGCTGGGTCCTTAGTATGAGTTACAGATGAGGAAGTAGTGGTAAGCTGACTGGCTAGGGACTGGATGGTCTCGATAAAAATAGAGTTAAAAGTGTTGGCTATTTCTTCTGGATCTTTCCCAATGAGGTTCTCAGGGGTGGGGGTAGTAGATTTACCCGGATGGAGTAGGTTATTAAATCCAGCCCAGAATTTCTTTGGGTTATTCTGGTGTTTATCCTGGAGGTGACAGAAATACTGTTTTTTATCATGAGTAATGGCTGTTTTAGTTGAGTTTCTAAGCTGTTGAAACTTGATGCGATCTAGAGCAGTTTTAGTAGCTCTCCATTTATCCCAGGCCTGGTTTCGAAGTTTAATTTTAGTTTTAGTTTCACTAGTTAGCCAAGGTGCTATCTGTTCCTTGGTTCTGATTAGTCGGTTTGGGGCATGAGAGTCGAGTATCTTAAGGAATGTGTCATTAAAGTATGTCACACTCTCTTCTAGGGGTAGAGTTTTTAGGATGGACCAATTACAGGACTTGAGTTCTGCAAGGAATAGTTTTGGGACAAATTTCTTCTTGTTTCTAACAAGTCTATATGAGGGAGGGTTAGTAGGTGGGCATTTATGTTTTAGAATATAAGTTATAAGGTGGTCACTGAGGTCATTGGGAAGGGTCCCTGTGGTATAGTTATGTGTGTCTTTGTTGGTAAGAATCCAGTCAATGATGCTCTCTTTTTGCTGAGCATTTCCAATTCTAGTCGTAGATGAAATATTTTGGGAGAAACCATATAAGTTAATAGAGTGGGGGTTTATGAGTGCGGAGCAGTGGGACCAGTCGATGTTGAAGTCGCCTAGTACTATGGTTTCTTGAGGGTAATTGGTGGCTAACCAGCTGAGAGTTTGCTCAAGGTTTTCTGAGTTATTCCCTGGTGGAATATAGATTACAATGAGATTAATGCATTTTTGGGTGTTTAGGCAAATCTTTAGGGCAATAAGTTCTATATTAGAGACCTTAGGAGGTTGGAGTGGATTAATAATGATATTCAGTGTATTCCTGAACATTACAGCTATTCCCCCACCCCTTTTGTTAATCCGATCAGCCCTAAGGATATTATACCCAGGTGGAAGAATTTCTTCATCCATAGTGGCTGGTTTGAGCCATGTTTCTGATAGGCACATAATGTCAGGGGAATGGGTAGCTAACATAGCATGTAAATTGTGAACCTTATTGTTTATACTTCTTAGATTAAGATGGAATATGAGGAGGGAGTTAGTAGAAAATCGGGCGGATTTTGAGGAGTTAGAGTCTGAGGCAGTGCTAGGACCTGGGTTGGGGTGGATGTCACCATCTATGGTGATACATTTTTTCAGGTGGTCTAAGAATCTTTGGAGTTTGAGTAACAACTTAAGATTAGATTTAATGGTGGATACTTTAGGGTGGCGGAGGGTAAGATACACTATATTGGAGCATAGCGTATTAGCAGGGTAAAGAGAAGGTGTGATAGGGTTATAGGGAAGGTTTGAATGCATGGTAGTGTAGCTCTTGGGGAAGGGAATTCCCAAGAGTGCTTGGTTTCCATATCTAGTTGAAAAATAAGGAATAAGAAGGAGTAATACTATAAGAAGGATGACAGAATATGTGATTTTGCCCATGGTATAGCGAGTGGAAGGCCAGTGGGTTGGAAGAAGTAGAAGGATTTACTTGGTAATTAAGAAGGCCGAGAGTGTGGGAGAAGTGGCAAATTGAGGGGCAGTCATAATTGGTAGAGAGCAAAGCGATGGGCTAAAAACCTAATAAATGTAGAGGTAGTGGGGGCGGATGGGATATGGGGGCAGGGTGGGGCGCGGAGCGAGCCCGAGCGAAGCGGGGAATACACCGCCAGGAGTCTGCAGGGTCTCAAAGGTAACTGTATGTAGGTACTGCAGGCTGTTTTTGAAGTAAAATACTTTTCTTAAAGAAAGGGTCTCAATTCTTGGCAATGTAGTTAATGTTGCCAGTTATGATAAAGGTACTGACTAGTTCCTGCCAGTGGAACGCTTTCCTGGTTAGCAATTTTATAGTAAGGATAATTGTTTTTACCCTAAAATCTCTTTTAAATGATACAACTTGTTTTTCTCTTATAAATATATTTATCATATAAATATATTTAATATTTTATCATATAAATATATTTAATAATAAATAATAAAAGAACAAGAAAATGCTAAATATATATATTCACAGTGACATCAGAGTTCAAAGCACAGAAAATATTTAAAATAACATTGCAGGACAGGCTCAGATAAATAAAGAAAAACAACATCTAAACTAAGCTTCACTATATTCTTGACTGTATCTAAGAAAATTGCTATACCTTAATAACTTACCAAAAGAGCAAGGCAGAGGATGTGGTGAATGGTTCTTCTTGTTGTCAGGTCCAAGTCAGACTACAGAATGCTCTGTCTCACCAAGAGACTTCTCAAAATAATATCTAAAATATTACTGCTTGGATAGCTTGCAGAATGACAACATTTCTGGTCATTTGACTTCTAGTTCCCAGGCAAACCCCCATTGCTGGAAGCTGGCAGGACTTAGCACCTGCCTATAAAAATAAACACACAAGGGCTTTTGCTCAGATCTTTGGTAGGTGCTGGAAGTCATAAAACAATTGCATGTGTCCATGCTTTCAGAGTAGTTATTAGTTCACCCTAAAGACAATTCAGAAAGCTTCTTAGGACAGACTTAGTGTCTCTGACTGCCTTGAAACTAATGAGATAGCATCTTTATGGCCTAGCCTATAAAGTGATTTAATTTCAGATATTTTTCTATAAAGTTTGCTGGACTGAGGTTAACCCTCCAGTTTCTTCTGTGAAAACATACATTTAAACAATTATGGTAGTGTGTGTACATTTCTGTTTTCTGCAGTAGGCACATTGTGGCTACAGTCCAAACTCAAGCACTTTAGAAATACCTTTACAACACACACATCTTTACAAATCAGTTTGATATACATATGACATGCAGTTATAATACATTTGTAACACAAGCCTCTTATATAAATTATGTTGATATTCACAAATGACATAATTATTTACAAAATTCCATCTATCTGTGCTGGCAGTACCTCCTTTCATCACAGAGACCACCAAAGTTGGAGACTGTATCAATCACATAAAAGAGCATACACAAAACTGATACAGGGGCATATGAAGCACCTATAGTGATGTAGGCACCCATGTCATCACTAAATGTGCGGTGTTCATATAAAATTCACTCTCATTGCTTGACTGTCAGTGATAGCAGCAAACTCCCTTGTGCTTGCTTGAATGACAGCCATTAAGAACACTTCTCACCTTAGGTGATTTGAGGAAAAACTTTTCACCCTTAGAAAACAAAACGGTTCAAGTCCAAGAGGGGTGGCTTGAAAGTTGACAGACTGAGGAGGAAAAGTACATAAAAAGGTGAACAAATATAGGTATTAAGGCTTGCTTTCCAATAGCCCAAAAGTCAGTTGGCCTTCCACCACTACCCCGATTTTTTTCAATATAATGCTCCTTTTCCTACCACTTAGTTACACTGAGCTATTTAACTACTCATAACACAAACAAAAATGATCAGACATCATAATTGTGTCTCTACTATATTATAATCCACCCCCATTTTTCAGGCCTGCTATAACTGTTTGACATTTTTGCTACCTTGTTCTCACTGTTAATGATTTCTGATAATCAGGGAAGTTATAAAATACTTACCATTCAAAGACTGGCATATCAAATAACTCATCAGTCTTACTTTTAAACTTGTCTGTCACATTTAGTTGTCTCATCGCCTTATGAAATCTATTCTGCAAATCCACTCATTTGCCATTCTTAACTGGGATATCTAATCTAACCTTCTATATAGGTTTGTTTACTTAACTTCATTTTAAGTTGAAATTAAAACTGGTTATCATGACCTAATATGGTAATATTACGTTCTATTAAGTCCTTAATCCAGCTAACAAAATTTTCCAATTTAAAAATAGATAAGAAATTGGCAATCTCTCTCTAAGCAAGAGAGGACCAATGCCTCCAAAGAGCACTTCAAGAGTGCATAATTGCTTACAACCACTCGATGTAATTTTGCCTCCTCAACAAAATAGATTTGCTCTGTAGTATGTGTGTGTGTGTGTGTGTGTGTGTGTGTGTGTGTGTGTGTGTGTGTGTGTGTGTGTGTGTGTGTGTGTGTGTGTGCGTGAGAGTAATGGGTTTCTTGTATAGATTCTACTTTAAGTATCTGATGCCAAACTAAGACCAATTAATTTAACAGAAGTTTTAACATATCTCCCCATACACAGTATTTGATAAACCTTGAGCCCTCCTCTAGGAGCTGGAAGAGTGATAACATCTCTCCATTCAATGAATCAAAAATATTAGTAAAATATTTTTATGAATGAGAATGACAGCAGCACAGGGAGAGCTACAGGGCTACAGAATTTTAACTGAACACCCAGTAATGTTGTATATGTAACTTTCTGCATTTCATGCCTAGCATTTTATGTTGGAATAAGTACTACACGCATGAACAAAAAGATTTATGTTCATAATTATATAATCCTTTTTAAACACTCCAGTGCGCTTACAAATTTTAAAAGATTTTTTTCTTTATGTTTAGATATTCTCATTGTTGATGTTAGAGCTGAATTATGAATGAAATGGACTGTAAATAATATAAGTGCATGTTTTTACTAGATGCTAATGCAGGGAAATGTTTACAACAATTTAGAAGAAAAGCCCACTGAAACATTAATTAGCTTGGTGTGTTTTTATTTCTTCTCTTTCTCAGGTATTTAGTATGATTGTATTTTTATGAATGTGCCCAAAAAAGTGTCTACTCCAATAAGAGACAAAAGTGCTTACTCTTGACTTTTTAAATAATAAAATCCATGTTCTCAGTTTTATACCTGTGTAGTATGTGGAGTTTTGTTCTTTTTCCTTTAATTGTTAGACCGATATTATTATCAACTTTTTTATTTATTTTTTTTCTAGACAGTAGTTAAGTTTCCTAACAGATGATTAAAGCTCTAAGCTGTTAACTAGTTGTTTTCCTGTAGTTAAGTGTATAGGGTTTGACCCCTTCCACATCCATTTGCCTGCTGTGTGACTCTAACAAAGTCACTTGACCAGACAGTGTTCATGGGTCACTCCAGAAAAGGGGGATATTTGTATTCAGTGGGCTTACCTGGTTAACAAACATACAAAATAAAATAAACTGCAAATGTCTTTCGCATGATGGACATTTCAAAATTACAACATAAATAAACAACTCCATCAATATGTCAGTGTAACTCTACCAAAACAAATTAGAATATTCTTAGGTCCTCCCCGCAAACTGCATCTGCTTTCACTTACTGTCTCAGAAAATGGTACGTGCCAAAGGCATTGCAATTCAAAGGGGGAATGCAGCCAAATTCTTCCATAGCAGCTGGGCAGCTGGAAGAACAGCAGCAGACCTCTATCAAATACTTCCATTATTTGAAATACTAATCCACAGTTCACTGTGGTGCGGAAGTACAAGAAAATGTCACAGCCTTTCAGACACTAAATGTTAATTGTTAATTTTCTTTTCATATTTAAATAATTATCCATAATGTGAACTTGGCAAGCCTCAAAAGATAAATAATGAACTAAAATAATCATTCAGCAGGAAAACATTGAATGTTCTACTTCCTATCAAATGAATGAAAGTGATTACTGCTTTTCTGTGCAGTAGTCAAAGGATAGCCTTGAAGCTGCAAGAAAGATAATTATAGCGTAAAACAAGGAATATTCTGCAATGCAGGCTGTACAGCTAAATTGCCCAGAAAAGGAAAATGCGATCTTTGCATGAAGACATACTTTACTGCCAAACTGTTGTTAGTATATAAAGAATTTTAGAAGAAACTGCAGCAACACAGGATGAACAGCTTTGTCCTGTTTTTTTGTCTGTATAGTAAGGAAGCAAAGTGATTTTTACTTTGCAATACTTACTTTGTATAGCAAAAGAGAATGCTATGTGCATCTAATCCCTTTTCACAGATGATAGAACAGTTTCAATGTCTAGGTCATGATAGGGCAGACTGTTTAGACCATATTTTCTGGTTGGTCATAAAAAACGCAGAGTTTGAAACTCTTTCTTGTTCTTGCTTCTTTAAGCAATAAGTGTTACAATGGAAAAATATCATATTTATTCATAAAATTATAATGTTATTGCCTAACAGTGCCCTCTCTCTCTCTCTCTCTCTATATATATATATATATATATATATATATATATATATATGTGTTATAGTGTTTACCTGCCCTGGGAATACTTAAGCAGTTAGGCATTTTCATTTTCGTGATTTGCGTCTCTGCCTTTTCGTCTTCGGTGTTTTGGATATTTGATTAACTGAAGTAGACCCATATATATATATATATATATATATATATATATATATATTACAGTATTAAATATATTGTTATTTCAGTAAATAAAATCTGATTATTTTAAGCAAATGTTCTACACAATTCTAAATAAATAAGCTCTGTAGGTACTGTAATTGGACATAGTCTCCTTTTTAAGATGAAGCACTTACAAAATCCTGGCTTTTGTACAGTCAGCACTTAAGAAATGAGCATATGATTCATGCACAAGTTGTACATTTGGTAATTCCACTACGTAGTGCATTACAGTCACACACATTATGTAAACCAATGCACAGCAAAATGTTTGCATAAACAGGGTACAATGTCCATTTCAAATACCCATGGGCAGATGCATGAAAAATCATAGAATGGCACTTCACCTGGTTTATTGGGAATCCTAAGTCAGGTGAACAGTGATACCACGTATGTTGTTACTTCACCCAGAAGGAGACTGAATGGCTGCAAGCTCTAATGGAAAGTGATTGCAGGAATTCTAATGCACTAGCAAGTCAGTATATTACATTCTCACTGTAATAGCCATACCCCCATGTACCTGCACTATTGTTATCTTCACATCATGTGACTGACCCACACCTGCAAAAAAATACTAGTTTTATTGCAATGTAGCACAACTGTTCCCATTTCTGTTTATTATGGTAGCAGGATTAGATGATATAGCCTTACACAGTAGAAATGCATTGCTGTTGATGTAAGGGATAATGGTGTACATCATATGCTTTATTGCTTTATGTGTTTCTATCCAGCCTGTGCCGAATCAGGAACCCCAGCAGTAGTCAAGCCTTCAAAAGGCAAACTGTGTCAGTGTTTGCAGGGCTGCCCAATCTATCCTGCTGGGTTTGACTCTCTTATTATGGGCACAAGGGCCAGTAGTTTGGATATTCAGCAGTTAATGGGGCAGTGTGGAGGGTTATACGGTACCTACCCAACATTAATGTGGCATACCAGGAAGGTTTATGTGAATGATAGTGAGAACATTATATCCTTACCAACATTGTTGCGGGACCAATCCAGAGTTCAGAATGTGGATGAGATTTAAGTTTATAGAGTTCAATTTATCAGTGCTGAACTCCCCAATCCTAATTAAATGATTTCCTGTCGCTACTAAGATTATGTCCAGTTTGCAGCCATCTGTGTCAGGTATTTTAGTTATTCACACTTGCATGTATCCAAGGATCACAAAAGAGGGTCAGTGAAAGTTGTGGGCACAAA
Organism: Protopterus annectens; assembly: GCF_019279795.1. NCBI lineage: Eukaryota > Metazoa > Chordata > Ceratodontiformes > Protopteridae > Protopterus > Protopterus annectens. The sequence continues at coordinate 740,118,337 of NC_056735.1, read as the reverse complement.
TTAAGCCTTTTCCCCTTCCTTCACCTGAGGTTGGAGAACAGGAAGGTGCCTACCTATTTTTTTTCACACTAAATCCAGAAGGTGAGTTTCTATCCACCAGAAGTAGGGGCTCAAAATTGCAACCATTCATCAATAGGGTAAAGATTGTATATGACGGGGTCACATGAAGGATATTATCAGATAACTTCTCTCTTCACAATTTACAAATTATATCATATTTAATAAGGTCGCTAATACCAACTAATAAGTAAGCTTTGCATTTTTTGTCATATATCAACTGATTTCATCTCTTTTATGCTACATGTAAACAGTGCTCCAACACTCTTACTTCATAGTCTGGCTCCACTGTGAGGAAGAGTGGAACCCTGACTGTGACCCAAGTGACCAGAGTTTGATAAGCATTCCTAGCATTGCAGGAGCCTGGCAGGCAGGGAAATGAATGAAGGATCTTGGCCTGCTAATTTCTCCTTGGGGGAAGAAAGGGTTGCAGGTGTTTGGTGAGCCCACTGGTGGTGTGATTTTTCTAGTGGACTCAAAAGAAACAAACATCCCAAGAATGGTATGCAGAGCTGTCTGTGTCTCTTGCAGAAGAGAGGGGAAAACAGAATAGGCAGCCCATTGCAGACTCCCTTCCCTTGTATAACTGAGCATCTGTGAGGACATAGAGCTTCAAAAACAGAAAATCATCAAACCAGGATAGCTGTCTAAATGATAGCACCTCTCTACTCACTCTTGCCCTCATTAATGACATGAATGGGGTGATTGGTTGGGAGGTGATGAACATCAAGCAGCAGGGGTAAAAAGATAAAAGCTGAAAAGTCTGCATACTGTTTTATGAACAAGAGCACAGCCTGTGATAAAATTACTAATAATAATGATAATCATTTGTTAGCCAAGTAGCCCACTATACACGCAGTCCCTTTTCAGGGGAGACTCAGGAGTAAGGTCTGGCTAAGTTGTTTCCTCAAAGTCACACAGTACAAAAATGAGTGCTGAGGGAACCAAACCCTGTACCAGAGAAACTACAGCTCTCAGCCTTAACAACATCATAAGAAAAAATTCTAGCAGTTGGTGTAGGGGTTAAGGCAGAATTTATTCTTATGATGTTGTTTCAGGTGACCTAACTGGAATATATGCATGAACAACTTGAACTTTCAGTGTTAGAGGGTGGACCAAATAGACTGATGCTCAAAATATTGTTAGCACTGAGAAGATGCACTGTCCTATGTAACTGTGAGAGAAATTACTATTTTTTTTAAATGTGCACCCATGTCGTATATGTTCATCTGATTTTTAAAAACAAAACAGACAGCAGACCGTGCAAGAAAACTGGTAACCACAATACAAAACACTATCAACCAATAATGAAGACCAAGGAGTAGATGAAACATATGATCATTCAGTAGTCAATTTAAATTACAGTCCAGTATTAAAAGAACATATGATTCATTTAAAAAACATGAGATATATTTAAAAGATTATGCACTTTCATTCCTCAACCAGGGCTTCTTTAGAATCTAGACTTCCCCAGACATCATTTCCTTTTATGAGGTGAACTTAAAGGCACAATGTTCATTGTGTTTAAAAACAAACCCAGTTAGTGTTTAAATACATAGATTTGAGCCGTATAATCCATATTTAAAAAAAAACACATTCATGCATATTTAATTTTACAATGAATACTAAAATAGTAAATGTTTATAAAAATTAATAAATATTTATAAAAATATGTAAAGACATTACTAACACACATAAAAAACAGGATATACGAACATCTTTATAATATAAGGGGAACGGATAAAAATAGTGCTCTGTATAGACATATAGAAGCTAATCTTACTTGCTCTGCTTTCAGGTTTGGCATTGTGGAAATAGTTATATCACAGCCCTGGGGGTGGGGGTGGAGGGGATATAAAAGCTATTTTAAAAGAGAGAGAGGTGAGATAGCAGTTGCTACTAAATGCAACACGTACACTTGGTATTAATGATAATATTACTATTACACCTGTGCTAGAATTAAGACAAAAGTAAATATAGTAATATGTATATGAGTATATTATTGTTATAAATATGTCACACTATTATATATGTATTATATATAGGTAAAGTTTCAGCTTGTCATTTGAACATCTTATAGTGTGTTTAACACAGACAGTTCTGGAGGTTTTACTATGGAATGCCACATTAGCATTTAGAATGGCTGCAGGGGCAAACCACCATACTGCTGCATGTCTTTGTGATGCAGCACTATGGTAGGGCTATTTCTGAATCAAAAATGGTTACTGCAAGGTGTTCATAACCTTTTTGAATCAGGTCAAATGTATAAAGTGTCTGGACTGAAAGTGAGATGTAAGACAATAGCACAACATTAATGCTGAAAGCCTTCTCATTATACAACACTTGAAGACCAAAATAAATTCCACTGAAATCCTCATCCAATGGATCCCACTGCTAAAGCTGCTGCTTATGCCTCTGACTTTTGTACCCACTTAAATAGCTCTGTTGATAAGGTGGTCTCTATCCACACCAAATACAATAAGAAATTTAAAAAAACAGTCCCCTGTGGTGGAATACACATATAAATAAATAAATTATATAAGAAGATAAAGGAATTGCTTAATGCTTACAAGAGGTCTAATTTCACCAACTTTAAGAGCACACTTAAGCAAACTAGCAAATAGCTTAAGGAGGCAATGAGTAGGATCAAAGCTGAGTATGTAATTAAAACAGCAATGAAAATCAAAACTATCAACAAATTTGTCTTTAACCATGTCAGGAAGTTAAGAAGTAAAACCAAACAATGTTCAGAGTTAGTTCTGAATAATACTGCACACTCTACACAAAACATATAGCTAATATCCTAGCTAAAAAATTTAGTGCAAAATTCACACTGCCCACAGTTATAGTTATTTCCAACTGCCTTCTCAAAAACTAAGAAAACCTCATCTATGAACCCTGATAATATCACTGCCAAATATGGCCTATCTGAACCCCTACTTAAACTGTTTAATCTAATCCTCTCCACTAATTACATTCTTGAAGCCAGAAAAGCATCCACTGAGATCCCATTACACATGGGTGGCCTAACCACAGACCCTGGTAACAATAGACCCATTAGTCTCACTACTCTCATATGTAAAGCTATGGAGCATATTCCCTTATACCTCATTAATCTGGACATTGAAAATCTTTTAACCCTTGACCCACATCAAATTAGGTTTGTCAAAGGAAGATCCTGACTCTCTAACATTATTAATTTCTTTGAAAAAAAATAAACCAAAGCAGTGGATAGCGGTTATGCTATGCATACAATACATATGGCTGTGGCCAAGGCCTTTGACACTATCCTCCATGCAGGCATTATTGACAGACTTGCAAACCTGAATATAAATCCTTATGTTGTGTTGTGAATAGCTAACTGGTTGTCTGACAGAACATTTGTAGTTAGTCACAAGTGCCAATTCTGAAAAAAAATTATGAAATAGGGCTTAGTGTTGGGCCTTCACCTGTCTGGTATCTAAGGACCATCAATCCATTCATAACCCCTTTTTCCCACTTTTACAGAAGGGTCAGGGTATCACTTCAACAGAGGCAATGATCTGGAGCCAAGGTTCACACCACTGAGTAGCTAGCCCTGCCAGGGCTGCTCTTCCATGGCACACGCATGCATGAATGCACGCACACACACTCACACCTACAGCCAGTTTAGAGTGTTAAATCCACCTACTACATGTCTTTGGAGTGTGGGAGGAAAACAGATTACCTGGTGAAAACCCACATGAACACAGGGAGGATATGCAAACTCCACACAGAAGGTACCACACCCAGGAATCAAACTGGAGAACCCCTTGCTGTGAAGTAACAATGCTATCCACTGCAAAATGGTGCCATCCTACATCTAAGGACAGTGGTCTCAAATGAAATGTAAAAAGAAATGCAGCATAACTCATTTTGGTAAATAAAACATTTTCACTTACAATATAGTTGATGCGCCCATCTGATTAGACAGTGTTGTAAGGCATCTAGGCACACTTGTTGACAATTCCTCGGTCATGTCACCACAGGATCCTTCTATCTGCCTCATCTAATTTCCAAAGACATCTCCACTAGATACAAAGAAGTCTTATTTCCATTCTACTCATATCTCATCAAACCCAATACTGAATATGATGCACCTTTTATTTGTTAATTTATTTACATTTGTTTACTGGAAAAGTCCGACTGGACCAGAAGCCCATTTTCAGCGGAGGCCCGGGGAGAAAAGCTCCACAGAAATACAAACAATATAAAATAATTAGATAGTACAACAGTATACATACAGTAGATGCAGAATACACATCTTCTAGTTAGTCTGTACAAAGTAGTATTCCATACAGTTTTCTAGTAGATACAGCTTCAAAAAGAAAAACACGAGCATTTCAGTGAAGATCACTGTGAGAAAAAATAAAGTTAGTAGTGTGTACATATTAAATAATAGTTATGACCAAATGCCATTTCCTTGATATATATTTATTTTTGAGTAGTAATGAACACTGAGGAGAGGGAGAAAATGAGATAAGGAGTGGACAGTGTGTTGAGAGAGTTATGCCTTGTCAGTCAGGTTTGGCTCAGGAGCAATGCCAGTTCTTAGACAGATGTTCAAATAGTAGTTGTTTAAAACTGGTAGATTCAGGTGTGTTTTGGAGGTTGTGGGGTAGAGGGTTCCGTAATTTGGCTATATGATTTGAAAATAGGGCTTCACCATAAGTGTTGTTAGCTTTCTTTACTGTGAGAAAGTTTCTGTCTGCAGATCTTTAACTTTGTAGGCATGAGTAGGGAACAACAAGTTCCTTGAGGGATGGGCAACTGTCAGGATGGAATATAATACTGTATGTGAATTTAAGTTGGTAGAGATGAAGAAGGTTAGGTAGCTTGAGCCAATCTAATTAATGTAGAGCAATACAATGGTGGGTTTGGTGGGGAATGTTGGCTGCAAAACAGGCTATTTTGTTGTAGCAAGTTTCCAATTTGGTTAAGTCTGATTTTTTTTTAAGTTGATAAAGAGGGTGAAATCATATAGGAGTGTAGAGAGGAGGAAGGTTCTGGATATGGCTAGTCTGGTATTGTCAGTGAGGAATGGATTGCTTCTGTACAGTGAGCCAAGTTTGATGTGAACTTTCTTAATTGTGGTGGCTATGTGTTGGTCAAATCTGAGTTTGTTGTCAATTGTCACTCCAAGGAGTTTTGTATGCTCAACTGGTTGGATGACTGTGTTGTTTGCTGAGAGAATAGTGAAAGGAGGGGGTTGTCGGTGATTGTTTGCTACTGGTAAATAGCATTAACTGTGTCTTTTTGGGGTTGGGGATTAGTTGTGATTTACTTAGATATGTTTCTATATTAAAAGTTTGTTGGGCTACTATTTGGAGGTCTGGTAAGGTATCTGCTGAGCAGATTAAAGTTGAATCGTCTGCATACTGAACTACTTTACATGTGTTGTGGATGAAGCTAGATCATTAGAGAAGATGGTGGAAAGAAGGGGTCCTAATATGAACCCTTGGGGGACTCCAACCAAGACAGACAGAAGTGGTGAGAGTTCGGATTTCCATCGTACTGCTTGTTGTCTGTCAGAAAGATAGCTTAGGTACCAGGAGAGGGAAGTCTTTCATAGGTTTAATGAGGCAAGAGTACTAAGAAGTTTCAGATGGGAGACAGTGTCAAATGCTTTTGACATGTCTAAGAAGATTGATGCTACTTGCTGGTTTGAATTTCTCAGCTGGTTGATGGTGCTAGAGAAATTAATTAGGGCTGTGGTGGTGCTATGTTTTGGTCTGAAACCATGTTGGGAGGGAGAGATAAGGTTATGAGATAACAGGTATTGCAGTAATTGAGTGCGGATACATTTTTCCCAGAATTTTGACACAGAGGGAAAGGATGCCTATGGGTCTGTAATTGTTTAATTCTGTTGATGTTCCTCCTTTATGCAGAGGGGTGATGGAAATTTTCCATAATTTTGGGACATATTGTTCTGCTATAGACCTATTTACCAGAATGAAGATAGGCAGAGCTATGGCATCAGCTGACAGTTTGAGGTACTCATTGGGCAGTTGGTCAGCTGCTAAGGAAGGCTTCATTTTTTTCAGTATTTTCCTTATGGTGTTAATTGGGACAGGATTGAGGTCAAAAAAGTTGTTAGTGTCCACATTAAGTGGAAGAGACAGAGGGGTGGAAATGTTCCCTGTAACTAAGTAGAGGATGGTGTTTATAAAGTAGGTGTTGATTTGTGAAGCAATACTCACGCTTTGGTTATTGGCTGTTGGTTCTGGAGTTGTAGCTTTACCTGGGTGGAGGAGTGAGTCAATTGCTTGCCAGAACTTTTTGGGATTGTTTTCATATTTGTTTTGCATAGTTGTATAATATGTTTTTTTTTTGTCTAGTTTGAGGGTTTTTTGTTTGATTGTGGAGCTACTGGTATGCTAGCAGAGTTTTATTGTCTTTTGTTTTTTGGTATTGATACCAGGTTTTGTCCCTTTGTTTTTAAAGTTTAATGGTTTCTTTTGATATCCAGGGCAATCTCTTATTTTTAACACGACATGTACAAGTTGGTGCTAAGCTATTTAGAATAGCTGGTGCTAAGCTATTTAGAATAGCTAGAACTGTGTCATTGAAATATGTTATGGCCTGGTCAAGTTGGACATAATGGAGTGGTGTCCAGTTGCATTTATTGAGCATGTCTATGAATGCTTCATTGGAGAAGATTTTGGTATTTCGTATGACTTTGTAAACTATGGCTCTGGGTGAGTTGAGCTGATGATGGATTAAGTAGGTAGGTCTATGGTCACTTAAATTATTTGGAAGGCATCCAGAGAGATAATTGTGGGTGGTACTGTTGATAAGGGACCAGTCTAAGATAGATTCCCTTTTGCTATGCTTATCTATTCGTGTGGGATACTGGATTGTTTGGGAGGAACCATGTAGATTTATGAAGGTAGAGAGGTTATCACCAGTGCAAGTGTTCCAGTCTAAGTTGAAGTCTCCTGTAATAATGATGTAGATGGAGGCTGTCCAGGCTATGAGTTCCTCAATGGCAGTGGAAGTATTCTTGGGAGGTATGTAAGTGGCTATTATGGTAATATTTCTCTTTGAGTTGATTCTGAGTCATGTTACTAGAACTTCAAAGTTGTTATCATAAGGGTATTGGATGGGTAGGTAGTCTATGCTTAGGTTATCTTTGTAGATGATTGCAACCCCACCACCCTTCCTCCTGATCCTGTCTAACCTTTGTACACTATAACCTTGTGAGAGTATGTCTGGGTCTCTTATATGGGGTTTTAGCCAAGTTTCTGTTGCTATAAGAATGTCTGGTGAGTATTGTGCAATGACTGCATGAAAGTCTGTGATCTTGTTAACTAGGATTCTAAGGTTCATGTTAAGAATGAGAAGGTCTGTAGATTTAATATGAGGAAGGGGTGGAGTGGTAGCCATGATGGTATGTTGTGCAGTATGTAGCCCAGGATTGGGGTGTATATCACCACTACGGAGAATCTGTGACAATGCACATGCATGTTTGTGTGACAATTTGGAGAGTATGTGAAAGTGTTTGCTGAAGTGGTTAGTGGTATTACTGACAACTACATGCTTGAAGTGGAAGTATGCAATAGGTGTATGATTGTAGAACTGGGGGGAGATGGCAAGGTAGAAGAGTGAGGAATGGATTGTATTAGTATAATATAGTGTGGGGCTATGGACATGTTGTATCTGTAAGTGACTGTAGAATGTTAGATATTATGCAGATAGCAGTAGGGTATAGAGTGTGGGCAGGAGAAAGAGCATGGTGTGTATTCCTTTTAAAAAGTAAGTTACGTAGATGGTGTGATGAATATATAGGGAAAGAGGGGTGTTGGTGCAGTATGTTGGAAGTAGTATGATTAAGGTATGTTGCAATTAAGTTGTGTGAGGAGAGGGAGGAGTGTTACAAATAGTGTGATTGGTTAACTGAGGTGTAACTGGCAGAATTTTGGAATGTATTTGTTTAATCTTATCATTCAACTTGAGACATCTCAAAGATTCATACCTAAAAAAAATCATTGGCCTCAAAAATTTATGATGGCACAGTGGTGCAGCAGTAGCGTTGTCACCTCACAGCAAAGGCTCTCCAGTTTGAGTCTCAGCTGGAGAGCCTTCTGTGTGGAGTCTGCATGTCCTCCCCGCATTCATGTGGGTTCCCTCTGAGTGCTCCGGTTTCCTCCCACAATTCAGAGACATGCGTTTGGAGCAATTCTCCATGGGCCTCCACTGAAAACTGGCTTCTTTCCAAGTTGGACTTTCCCAGTAAATAAATAATAAACAAATAAATAAAATTACTGAAAATCAGGACAAAACAAATCAACTGACCACAAAGTAACATTGAATTTCAGATTAAAAACCCAAAAGGTACTCTCAAATGCTTATAACTAAAATGACCAAAATCACATGGTTATCAGGACAGACCGGCAGCCCTCTCTCTGTACTCAGTCTCTTACAGATGGAGATCTGCCTTTTAACTCATTCACTCCAATGGAGCTCACAAAATTTTGCATTGTAACTTCCAATGGGCAGAACCTAAGCCTTTTGACCGAATCAAATTATGTCCTCACATTTCAAACAAATGTTCATATTTCTGGAACCATAGGAGTTATGAAAGAAGTATAAATGGCAAACTATTCAGCACAAACTATTTTATATTGGTATTATTCTTTAGGTTCTACATCTTAAACCATTTTATAAGTCACAGTAAACACAGTAACTATTACATTTGTAATATTTTGTAAACAATTTACAATATCACAGCAACCACTCAAGTTACACACATACTGTCAGCAGCATTTTATTCATCCAGCTGAGAGCTTCCATAAGAGACTAAGCAGTTCTGCCTGTGTTACTTGGATTTTGAGATATTTAGAAAAATGTGAAAATTATATCTATATACATTAATATCATAAAAACAGCAGTTTATATCTATTTACCTGCACTAGACAGAGGTAAAAATATTAATGCAGTTGAATTTGCCATTGTGTAAGATTTAAGATTAAATCTTTTAATACCTTCTACATAGCATGGTTTTGAAATTATTGATGCAAATATGAATAAGCAATATTTCACTCCTAGAGGCATCAGTAGAAGTTAATTGCAGATGCACCTGGAGGTGTCACTACTCGGATGTAATGAGTTAAGCCATGAAAGATCCAAATTTCTTTGACCTACTATTCCTCCACCTAACAAATACTACCTCAAATATGCAGTTAAAGAAACTAAACCTTCATCTGAAGACAAATATGGCACATTGGCATGACAGGTTCATAACATATCCCTCACCTCTGAAACAAATTTTCACTACATATCAAGCACAGTGACCACCTTGCCTCTCTCAAGGTGAATGTAGATAATTAGATGGGTAGACTCAAATTCTCTTCTGGTCTGTCTTGCCTTGCCCTCCTTGAGGCTAGAGGGAACTTTTGAATCAAAGTCTTTAACAAGGTTTGTAATGGTCTGCAGACTGATCAGCTAGTCCTCATTATGCCAAATGAGCAGGAACACCTGGATGGTTTCAGAGTGGACAGGCCCACTGTATAACATATATGTGACATGTATCATGTGGACAAGACCCTTACAGGGTAGTACAATGACCCCTCCAACTTTATACAAAGATGCTGTATCCTGGCCATGAAACTTTTACAGAGGCATATGCTGAAGATACAGTAAGAATCTCTTAGACATCTGCAAGCCTCAGATGCATCTTGTGGCAGTAACTCACGTGCATTGTGCGACTTAATGAAGGCATTCCCTATGGTTTTTATTTTGTCAGTGATACTTGCATTATGGTCCCATCCTGATAACATAGAATGATATATATCAACAGAAAGGCATATGATTCCATCTACTGCCATTTGATGTGATATACAGGTGGTATCAGCACAAATATTTTTATTACAGCTTTCTTGACTGCCTATGATTGCCATGCCAAGTAGATGAGTACCTTGTGCCTGACATCTCAGCAGATGAAATCACTCAGACATCTCAATGGTAAGTGATGACACAGGACAGACAGCATTGTGTACTTATGCTAAAAGATCAGACAAGACAATATTATGAGCTAATAATTTTTTTTGTTGCTATTTCTTGTTTTTGGGCAGAGGAGAACACTTGCAGTGTTATTATTCCTTGTAAAGCAAATGTTTACATGTAAAATGTGCTGAAAGCTGGAGAACAAATATGAGTATTTTTGGGGTTGTAAATAGAGATATATAATATACTGGTACAAACAGGAGAATATATATATAGTGTGGAAATTAAATTATTTATTTACTTTCTTACTTTTAAGCACTGGGCTATTAGCCACTGGTCTGCCTTTAAGGAGAGACCTGAGGGGACATTTACACAGATGGGGGAAATTTGACTAGGATAGAGAAGGTGAATTTTGAGAAAGAAGAGGATGAGTGTGGCAGGCTTACTCCATGTTTTATTTGAATAATGTATATTTAATAAAGAATGAATTGCTGAAGTATGGTTCCCCTTTATTTCAGTAAACATGTTTCCTCTATAAAACAATGGGGCATCATTTTATAAGCATTTACGTATAAAAAGCTTATAATTCAAAATAATTATTGTGTTATAAGGATAACTATATTTCACTGTTGCAGGGACTCCACTTGTAAATATTCGTCAAAAACTCTGCATTTACATGCTCTGTTCCAAATAAGATATATAATTTTAATGTATTTAAGTCAACAATCCCCTTGATTCAGCAAAGTTCTGTGTAAGAATAGAGCTATTCTTACACAGAGCGTCCCGTGTCCATATAGAACAACAGCGTCCCTTGCATATGCATGAAAGCACACTGCTGTATTTCTACATGGACACAGGTCTGTGTATGAGCACAGGGGATGTGTCCGAGAGCAGTGCTCTTACAATATACATGCCCCCTGCACTCCAGAGTTCCCGTAAAGCAATACAAAAGCAGAAAAAGTGTCTGAGGACACTTGTTAGTGTCTGTGGAGCTTACCTCTCAACTATTTTTGAAATGTATACAGATATTTGACTCATATATTTTGGTGTGTTCCTCCTAAAATGTGTACCTCCCTGACTCCATGGGACCAAAACATTAAGCTAATGCAAAACCTATTTATTCTATCAACTTTCTAAGTTTGAATGTGCAATACACAGATAATGGTGCAGAAAGCAATGTGCAAATCCCTACAGTAAAACAAAATAAAACACATATGTATTTTATTTCTGTCCGCAATAAAGTTTAAGCATAGCTGAGTGGGATTGCACATGCACAGATATGATCAGCCTAGTTTACACATCCCAATGAGCTAAACACAAATATATGGCCAAAGCAATCTAAAGTGAAATAGCATAGTGGTTACAGCTTCTGCTTAGCAAGCAGGCATTCACAGTGCAAGTCTCCATTCATTTTTATATGTTAAAAAAGCACAAAAATATATTTTGTTATCAGTTGGTAGTGAATAATATATATATTTGTTAACCAGGGTAGTGTAGCAGGTCAAAATATGAGGTGTCAGTGTAGTACAGATGTGAAACCCCCATATAAACACAAGTGTCCCATACAGCATAGCCACAAAAGAATGTATTGTAATGAAAGCACATAGGGGGATGTTATGGAAGGTAGACATACATATCATAATATGTCATTTATGAAGAATCAACTCCACAGTACTGATAGTCTGTAAAAGGAAAGCTGAACAATGCTAATTTGTGCTCAGCTATGCTTAGCCAGTATAAGCACTGCTTAAATGTAAATTATAAGCAAGAATAAGTGTAGCTAAGTGGATTTGCGCAATTGGTAAGCAGTGCTTATCATCTACCCCTCTAAGCAATGCTTATACCAGCTAACCAGGTTTGCCCGGCACTCAGCTTAGCTTAGCACATTCAAAACTGTCCAATCATAGCAAAGGGTGGGAAATCGAACATATTTTAAACCTCACAGGCGGGAATACAGCTTATAACCAGTTGCAGCTCCCTACTGTAGGTACTATGGCTGGTGTTGGAGAGGGTGTGCACTTTTGGGCGCAGCGCTGGGGCGTACAGGAGTCCACGGTCATGGTAGGACTTCTCGTAAAAAAACATGATGTGAGACTGCTGCAGGACCAGTACTAGGGCTCCCAATACAAAGTGGAGACCGGGGAAAGTCTCGCCTGTGATCTCATAAGTGCCACTGGCATTCCTCAGACTGGTGAGCAGGTCCAGCACCACTTTGCTGACTTGAAGCAGAGGAAGATGGAGCTCTTGGACCAGTGGGTCCAAGAAGCATGGCAGAGGGATGTCCCAGGTGTGTGTAAGTATTAATATGAATAACTGTTTACCAAAGTCCAGCCTGTGTTTGTGATGGATAGGTATGCATAAATGTTTGTCTATCTTCTGTACAGCTCCAGCTGAGTGGGCTGTGAACCAGGAAGCCCATGCAAGTAGGCTGCTAAGGCTGCATCGCAAGGCTGGTGAGTAACAATCTAGCTTGTAGTATTCATACCAAATAAATATAAAGGAGTAGAATGTCACCTTGCAGTATTAAAAATTAGTATGGTTTGTACTGAATAAACCAGACAATATTACAGTAATTGTCTCATATAGATTATATATAAATAAAACTGTAACTGCCTGTCAATAAAATACAAAACCGTGGACTGGTTGTGTTTACTTTGGTATTGTATGAATTGAAATGTGTACATGTTATGCACAGCAACTATAGCTGTGAAAGTCTCAACTGACAAAGTTAGTGCCTTTTTAAGACAAAAGATTAACTGATATGAAATGTTTTATGCACCAAGATCTGATATCTGAATAGTAATGTTGTGTTAACCAGTGTTTTCCACACTGTGCTATGTGAAAAGGTATGTATAGGAATGTTTGTATAAGAATGTCGTAATTACAAGTTCAGGTTGTACAACCAAGAGAGTATTGTAAAGAAAACATTCAAGGAAGAGACAGCAGTTTCTTGATAGCTTGGTCTGATGAAATGCAAAAACATTTGTTGTACTTTCTGCACAAACAGGCACTGTTTGAATCCCAGGAGTTGTAGTAAGCTGCATGCATAATTTCACCTAAGATTTTGTGAATATGTGTAGAAACAGTCAGGTAGTGTTAACAGAATTTTCCTCCATAGGTCTGCCTGGTAAGAAAAGGTATAAAATATCTATCAGAAGGCTGTAGTTATAGTGTGTCCAACACCCACGGTCCAACCCCAATGCTGCAAATGACAGCAAGATAAGTGCATACACCAAGTAGTCTCCACCAAGAAATGTTCAGCTGTTATGTTGCCACAGCTATTGGTCCCTGCAGCCAACAACAAGGGTGACCAATAGAAATTAAGGCAGAGTATTGCAGTAGTACACACACATAAACACACACACACACACACACACACACACACACACACACACACACACACACACACACACACACACACACACACACACTGTATAAACACATACACAAGTGTATAGAATGGGCCATGCCAAACAGAAACCAGATGCTCTCCTCCAAAAAAAAGCCAGTCTGGTGGAACTCTAACATAAACAAACTCTACAACAGAAGGACGAAACTATTGCAGAGAAAGGTGAAGTCTCAAGACTGGGAAAATGCCCTTGTTAGCCTCAGCACAAAAATGAGGTCCCTCATCAAAACCTTTAAAGCTAGCTACGAAAAAAAACATAGTAGCTGATACTAAAGACAACCACAAGGCATTTTATAGTTATGTCAAGAACCTACATGGCAATGCTCAGATCTGCTCTGAGCTACAGCACAATGGCAACACATATATCGAGCCAACTAATATTGCAAATATACTAGCTGATAGCTCAGTGTGAACATTACGCCCCTGTCAGCATGTAAAGAGCCTATCACAATACCAGAGGAATGCCATGTTCCTAATATCAGTGCTGCACAGGTAAAACCGCACTGTCCAATGCCAAGAATACAGCTTCCATGGGACCTGACAATATCCCTGGGTCTATTCTACATGAATTACAAAGTGAACTTGCGCCACACCTGAATGCCCTGTTCAATCACAGCCTCACTTCAGGCTTTGTTCATACCAAATAGTGCACCACTATGGTCATCCCACTCCATGAAAGGCGAGAGACTACAGACACTGGGAACGAGCACCCCATTAGCCTGACTATTCTGATATATAAGGCTATGGAGCACATCATCATCATCATGGACCTTATAAATAGGGACATAGGGAATCTCCAAATTCTGGACCACATGCATTTTGGATTTGTGAAAGGTAGATCATACCTGCTCAACCTGATAGACTTCTTCTAGTCTGTCACCCGAGCCGTGGTTGAAAGCAAAGTAGTTCACAGTCTACCTCGATCATGCCAAAGCCTTCAACACCATCCCTCACTCACAAATCATAAATAGACTCACTAAAGTAGCCATAAACACCTATGTCACATGGTGGGTTGCAACCTGGCTCACTGATAGAACCCACACTGTGAAAGTAGCGAATTCCAATTTGGACTACAAACCAGTTACAAGTGGAGTCCCACAAGGATCAGTCCTGGGTCCTCTCCTATTTGGCATCTACTTCTCTGCAGTTCACTCCAATATAAAAGGAATTTGGCTGACCAGGTTTGCACATGATTACAAACTGGGAGCCATTATTCACTCTCTAACTGATGCAGACATTCTTCAAAAAGGCCAGGTCTGACCCAGCTCTGTTAGAAATGCTACATCTAAAGAAATCCAAATCCCTCTGCACCACACAATACAGAGACCTCAACCTCATTAACACAATCAACAGAACATGCTGGAGGGACAGGTTCATAATCGAGAGGCTGCCCATGCTGTGGAATAGACTTCCCATACATGGCAAGCAGAGCATCTCACTGGCCTCTTCAAAGGACATCCTGATGAGTGGATGGGAAATAGAAAATACACCCTGGGGATCACTCCAGTGGCTCTTGTCAACAGACGGACTGTGAACTAAGGTTGGGTGGCACAATGCCAGGGTAATCCTATGGGCTGGGTTTGTAAATGCCCCAGGGCCAATAGCCTAGTTCACCTCTATGAACCTAAGTCCCCCTCCATACACAGCACAAATTACATGTACACACTATAGTTGTACACAATCCTCACACTATGTTAACAATGGCCACAGATACACAGACACAAGAAAATAAGAGCACAGATGGGGTACCCTACAGCGGTCTTTGAGTGCAAACTGGATACATCCCCCAAGGTTCAAGTACTACAACAGGCAATCACATTTTACATAGAAAAGTGGTGTTAAATGTACCATTTTAAAAGTGAAATGAGTGAAAAATAATATTTGTCACCATGGTAGTGTAGCTGGTGTACAATGGAAGTGTGAGTTCCTATAACATGTAACATCACCCATGTATACACGTGTCCCATACAGTATTGTCACACCCCTTGATACTGTATTGACAGCACATAGAGACATGTTATGTACAGGAAATTATATACACTTACTAAAGGAAGTCATTAGTCTGATATTTTCTAAAAAGGAAAAGTGAGCAATGGTTAGCAATGCTCATCTATGGTTATCTGGTGTATTTCTTGCTTAAATGTAGATGCTAATCATGTTTCCACATTGGTAAGAGTAGCTAAGAGAAGCGTACACAGTTTAAGCACCTATTCGTTTAACCATGTATTAGCTCCGCTTAGCATCACACAAACCCACGCAGACTCACTTAAAGCCACTTTAAAGTGCCTTAATCACTCTGTCTACTTCTTCCCAGCAACAAAATAAACAGCCTTTGCATGTTTTGAATCTAGGACCCTGTACAGCATAGTCACAGCACTTACCCACTAAGCCATCTGAGCTGCAAAAATTTTAGGATGATTTTTCTAACATATCATGCACTACAGTCAGTTTACCATAGGGAATGAACACTGTGGAGTCACTAAAGATTCAAATGATATGTATATACACACACACACACACACACATACACATATATATATATACACTCATATATATATATATATATATATATATATATATATATATATTTACACACTCACATATATATATATATATATATATATATATATATATATATATATATATATATTTATAATATAAATATATATATATATATATATATAATATATATATATAAACAACACACTCACAGCCAAATACCGGTAAGCCTAAGAAATACCACAGTACAATGGCTGTGTGGACAGATATATCCTCCATGGGAGTCACACAATACTCTACATATCCTGTGCCAGGTCGCAATGTAGCTGGAATTGTGGGGTGGTATGGGACATTCATCTGCTGCCCCCACCCATACGCAGTCCAAATAATAAGTACACACTATGCTGCTACAAAATCACGATAGGCTGTACACAATGGCCAGACGTACAACAATCTCTTAGCAAGATAATTGAAATGACTGAAGAAAGCACAGCGAAAATCAACCAGCCAGTAATCCACACAAATTATTATACTCTGATGTCTTAGACAAAGCCTTCAAGTAGTACAACACTGCAAAACATACTTGCCTTGAATTCAAGAATCAATTAACACTTAATTACATATTTAATTCAACAGCCTCCAATTACACTCCTCATTTAACCCATAGGGGAAGACGTATCATATGTTAAAATGTAAATTGATCCTTTACATAACATTGGTTCATTTCTAACTGTTCTATTGAACTGACAGACTGTTTACAAAACAGTACCCTGTAACCCACTACTGTACCCATGGTGACATGTATCAAAATATACAACTATAGACCTTTTCTGTTTCTTATTAGTAATATCTCTCACATGTTCTAACAGCCTAATTTTAAAACATTTAATACTCCTCCCTACATAAAAATGTGTTACAAGGGTATCTAAGAGCATTCTCTATACACCAACCTCTTGACTGTACAAGGTTACACATGTTGTCCAGTCTTTGCTCTCATATTTATGGCCCCTATCCCATAACATGTGTGAGATTCCACAATATCATTGGGATGATAGGAAGAATGACAGGACTAGATAATGATACACCATACCTATCAACCTCTTACTGCATGACATCTGGACAAAGCCTGGCATATAAGTGGAGGACAGAAGCCCAAACACAGGACCATATTTGAAATATTGCTCTTATACACTGAGAAAGTTGCTGGTGTTACAGGATTGGTTGCAACATATCCTTTCTGAGGGATATAAAGTCAGAAACACAAACTGATGTTGCCATTTACTGATAGCAATCACCAGAGTATGCCATTGATTTGCCAAGGGCAACACCTGTCTGGGGAACACACTAAACATAACAGGCAAACCTCTGGCCATTATTTGGATAGCCCTACAGTTGAGAGCTATCCAAACACATAACTTTGCCAGACTGTAATCCATGCAGAACTAACATGTACACACAAAACCTGTAAAACTAGCAGTATTTGAAGTATATAACAGCAATATTCACATTATGTCCCTAAGCCTGGAACCTTATAAAAACATTTAGTTGGCCTGTGTCCACAAGTCTTGTTGTAAGATGTATTCCCACCTGCTGTCTGTAACACTGCTGCCCACACACCTCAAGGATGTCTTCCTTACAGGCAAGGTAAAGAGACAATGTCCACATGAAGTAATCAATTATAAGAGTGTGTTGTCATGACATTGGCTATTGGAAGAACTACACAGCTGCTCTGCATGCAGTTAGCAAGTGGGGAACACCAATTGGTGCACAGACCATCACCTGGTCATGAGCATCACCTATAAAAGCTAGGCTGCCACCTATTCAAACCAGCTCTGTCCCTGCAGTGCACAGAGAGAGAGAGAAAACAAATAAAACAAAAAACAAAAAACAGAAAAGATAAGAAAAAAAGATATGTGAAACATGTAAGCATGTAATTAAATGTAGTACTTGGTCAGTAATAATGGGAAATATGATTTTGAAAGAATATTTGTCCCAACAAGACTTTCTGTACTAACGTCCTGCTGAACAGCTGCTATGGCCATAGCATCTGGCCCTCTCTGCAGTGGGAGAGATCACAGCCATACCTGTCAACTGTACAGATCTTCACAGAATGTTCAGATTTTCCCATCATAGTTTTTTGTCTGTTTTTCCTGAATTCTGTACTTTTCCAGCAAATAGCTGAGGATTGAAGTCATTAAGCAATGACAAACACTTGAATTTAAGACTCCACATCCTTAAGAATATTCATGGTAATACAAAATGTATTACTCTACAAACTTCCTAAGTTTGTAACAGGAATATTTAAAATCTGTCCTTATTTATCCCTCCATCATTTTAGGCTTTGTCCAGATGTGATTCTCTAAGAGCTTGTGAAGTAGGATAACAGCTCAGGAGCCTGACTCACCCTGGGAAAGGACAGCTCATATATAACAACTGCTGGGGTGTCTGTCAAACAGCTGTGATTGTGCCACTGCTAGGCCAGTTAATGGGATATTGTCCATATACATATGTTACCTGTGAATATGAGTATGATACATGTTTGTCTTGTAAATCTAAGAGACCTATATAGGGCATGTGCATAGTAAAGTACTGCTGCAGACGTGTGTTGAACTGCATGTGATATATTTAATTAATAACATCCAGCTGTACAGTGTTCTGCTGGACAATAACCACATTTGTAACTGATATCTGTAGTCTCATACACATATACTTGTGTTATGTCAGCCAAACCATTGGCAAGTTTGTGAGCAATGACAACGTAACACAATAGCCTACTTATGACTGTTGGACATCTTCCAGGTTTATCACAGTGATCTCAAAGCTTACTGTGCAATCAACTTAATGTATGGTGCAGCTATATTAATACAGTATCAGTGTTGATGTCCCTTTTGTCACCCATTTATGTGTGCCATTGTCCAGAAGTCCTGCTATAACAGGTTGAGAAGTATGATTGAGCAGCAAGACTGTAAATACAGTGTGCCATACTAACATAGAATAGAAATGTATACCAGGTATCCCCTGAGCACATGTATGTATGCGTATGTTCATCTGGAAGGCACAAAACTAATACTATGGATTTGAAGCAGTCAGGTAAATAGGTTATGCATGTTGTTAATGTATGCAATATCAGTGTCAGTGCATGCAACAGACATAAATGTGTACAGCTACTGGTTGTTGCATTGCCCTGACACTGATATGAGTACTAGAGTAGGCATGATTATCAGGTAGTAATCGTGGAAGTGTCTAACTGTGTTATGACCCTCTGTCCATGCCTACCACTAACAGCTATATCAACACCTATATACAGTGGCTATCAAAAGTGTACACACCCCTGTTGGAATGTCAGGTTTGTGTGTTGTATGACAATGAGACCACAGAAAATCATTTCAAAATGTTTCTCATCTTGAATGTGACCCATAACCAATTCTATTGAAAAACAAACAAAGCTGTTTCAAGGAAGGTGAGCAACTATTGCCAACTGAAGATGTGCCATGATGTTAGAGTCCAAACCAAGACGAATGAATGCTGTAACCATCTCAACGGGTGCTTACACAACATATCAATTTAAGGGTGTGCACACTCATTCAACTGGCTTATTGTACTGATTGTTATTTCCATATATTTTCACAGACCAGATTGTTATATTTTCAATTGAATTGTACAGGCTATAGGTCACATTAAAGGTGGGAATTGTTTTGAAATGAGTTATTGTGGTGTCAAGTTTCAATTGCACAAATACCAGGCATTGTAACAGGGGTGTGTACACTTTATATCCACTGTAGCTATATAGACTCAGCAGTACCTGACCTGTACAACCAGCCTCCACCAAGGCAGAGTAACCCCCTTTGGTGGACAGCAGCAATACACAAACCACATAATAGGTTGCTATATTGGCTGTACAGGGACACATAGGTGCAGGCAACAACTTGGAAGCAAGTCCACTTCTATCTGAGCAGTTCACAGGTGACTTCCTGTAAGGCTGACTTTGACTACAAATCAGACATATCCACACCACCAAGGACAATTGCAGCAGTATCGCCACATATGTTGTCAGTCTCAGAGGCAGAACACAATTAACCCTGTACTGGGAGTAAAGCACACCTCATACACACATGCCATGGATATAGGCAACCTGCATCAGACAGGTTAGGTGGGAACATTGCCACCCTGTCCACCCCATTTGTATAGGTGGATATGCACATCAACCACACTCCTCCCCTCATTAGTGGTGAGCATGTACATATTGCCTACTGATGGCAACAACAGCAAGTCTCCATGGAGCATAATAACATCACTGTCTGCCTTCTACATGAAGTCAGGCATGTGCTCACAGCTCCATCACACACTACAGTCAAACACAGACTTGCCACCATCAACATACCATCCACATGGATATTCCTGCAGTATACTTCACAACCTGTCAGTGCAGGATGTGTGGACAGAGACAAACAAAATGGTGGGACAAATGGGCTACAGTAGGGACATGTATGAAACATTACCCTTATACAGTGGATACAACAGTGTACACACACCTATTAAGATGGCAACTTTTCCTGATATATGCAACGACAGACCACAAAAATACATTCCGCACCTTTTACAACCTGTAATGTGATCCTAACATGAACAATTAATATGTAAAATAGAATTATATGTTAGGGCAACAAATATGGGGTATACAAACCTTACAAAACACTAGATGCATATGTGTGCGCACACTCAAAATACTTACTTGAGTACACACCTGCCATCAAGTACAGGGCCTCAATGTCACACCAAGTAATGGTCTGCTGACCAAGAAGTATGTTCATGATGTTTCCTCAGTTCCCTGCAACACAAGCAGCCATGGCTTTCTCACATCTTACAAATCATCAAAGGGATCCCATATCTGAAATGTAGCAGTCAGGAGTAGGGAAAAAAAACATTACCTCACCATTGCCTATACCATGGAAAACAGTGAAGACAGTGATCTAGAGGTGTATTAAATATGAGACAACAGTGATGTAGAAAAGAAACAGATACTCAGCCAAAAAGGATGACAAAACATGTTGCAAACTGGTCAGGGAGGCTGTCCAGAGTCATGAAGCAACACTGAGGGAGTTGCAGGAATGTCTAGCAAGTACTGCCTGTGTAGTACCTGTGGCAACAATTGTCTGGATTCTGAATAAGTGTGGCCTATGGGGTAGGGTAAGTCGACAGAAGATTTTCCCCACAAGAAACACCATCCAGGGCTGTGCACAGCTAGCAAAAGCATAACATCAAGTCTCCCAAAGGCATGTGTTGCAATGTGTAATGGTGTCATGAGACCAAGTTTCAAACCTACAGACAGTATTCATAAAGATATGTGTGGTGCACAAGCAACACCTCACTTCACCTCAGGGCCACCATCCCCAATGTGAAGCTTGCTGGTGCAAGTGTACACCTTTAGGGTCACTGTTCATTAACTAAAACTAAGCCTGTAGACATGGTGGAGGGAATTTGGAACACTGCAAAATAACACTCCCGTGTGGCCTTCAGTTGTCAAGCATCTGAACATTCAAGGTTATGAATTGGGCCAGACATAACCCAGACTCAACAGCAATAGTAAAGCCCCTGTGTGACCTCCAAGAGCTGTGCGCATGAACTGGCCTTGCAATCTGGCAGAGTTAGGGGACCTTTGTAGGGAAGACATACAAAATAATGCCAAGTCAAGATATGCCATGCTAGTATACCCCTTCCCAGGAATAGTGACTGTGGTAGTCCACTTAACAGGTGCTTCAACAAAGCATTGGTTTAAGGGTGTTCACACTTATGCAACCCCCATATTGTACGCATCTCATTCAGTAACTTCACGACTAACACATTTGTTTGATACTTGATTGGATTGCACAGGTCATATGTCACATATCAGGAGTCTGTAATGTTTTCAAATGCAGTAGTGTGACCCCATTTTATATCGTAGAAGAGACTGGCATGTCAACAGGGGTGTAAACTCTCCTCATATCTACATTAAGCTTTGAAGGTCATTGGTGTAACCAGATTGTATTGCACATACATGCACTGCTGTTGCTGAGATCTGCAAATCAAATGTCAGTCATTAATAAGTGACATCAGTCCTCATATCATCCCAGTTATGTGTCAGACAAACACATAGCGGTTGTGAGGAACAGAGCAAACATAACTGCCAGACATCTACACATTCAGCAATGATTTGTACAGTTGTGAGGTATGGTCTACAGTAGATGCCAGTGTGCTATACAGGTGCACAGCATAATGTGTACATGGGTGCAGTGTGTTCCAGGGGAAGGGACATCACCTACTAACACGACCATGTATCCCAGAGATGTATATTGTTAGTAACAAGGATTAAGAATGGCTGCAATGCATGATATTGAGTGCCATGTGTCATGCATGTCAACTGTTGGGTAATGTGAGGTCTGTGTAATATCTTTGTGCCATCTCACCTGTAAGTGTGTGTGAGTGTGTGTGTGTGTGTGTGTGTGTGTGTGTGTGTGTGTGTGTGTGTGTGTGTGTGTGTGGAAGTAAACCATTATATTGTCTTCTCCTCACAGGTGGCGATGTGGGTCAGGGTCCCTCCAGCGGGGAAACTGATGTCAGTTTCTCTGCAGACTCTGACAATGATGATAGGCATAGTGAGGCACAGGCAGGATTGTCAGGGGCTGAATCTGTGCCATTGGTTGGCATCCCACGTTTTTCCACCCCATCCCCGCACACAGTCACAATGCCCACACATACCTCATCACCAGTGGCCATAGATGAGGGACAGTTGGCGGGTAGTGGCATGGAACAGGAAAGTGTGGTGACTATGGCAAGTGCATCTGTAGACACCAGCCATAGCCAGATAACAGGCAAGGTCCCACACAGACGGATGGACAGGTGTGCTCATAGGAGGACTGCTGTCTATCATGTCCCTGCCACAAGTGCCACAGCAGGTGTCACCAGACGCATGTTTTGGACCATCATGGAGGCACAGGCATATATTGAACATTACACTAGAGATAGTCTGAGGGTGCACAGGGCTACTCTTCTGGCTATACGTGACAACATCTGTGATCTTGCAGATGCCCACCATTATTATGTGGAGGTCATGGATAGATGGTTGGCTGAGATAGTGGCAATCCTCGACCGTGGCATGTCTGTGCTTGAGCATATAGTGGGAGTAGAGCATCGGCCACAAGGATGTAGGACAAACCATGAACAGCTGAAGGTCTACATGGCATGCAACATTCCACTCCCGCTCCTGTAGTGGCAGTACCAGCAGTACCACTGCAGGGGAGGTGCTGCCCACACCATGACCCAGCAGGCTATGGGCATGTGGTCCTGGCCAGTCCCAACAGGAACACGGATCCAGCAGACAATTCTCATCAGAGGAGGAGAGTACCATAACTTGGCTTCTGCCTGGTGGTGCCCATGCAACCCCTGGCAGGCCCAGTTCCTGTGTCTGTGGCCAGACACAGTGAACTGTACACCCTGCCATGTACAGTCCACAGCTGTCCAACATACACCTGTATAGGGCAGTCACATGGCAGAACTGTGTGCATCCATACACATGCACAAACACACACACACACACACACACACACACACACACACACACACACACACATCACCATCACAGCTAGAGCACCTCCATACTTACATACACCACCTCTGCACGGCCCATTTAATAAACAACCCCCTAACCCACACACATGACGTGAACCAAATGGATAGGCCTAAGCCTCTGGCAAACCCACACCACACCCTGTGCATATGATGATACCTGTGCCACATCCCTATCATCCATACCATTAATGGAGGGGCATGCTAATATGGTTCTGATGAACAGGATGAATGTACTACAGTTTAGCAATGTAATGCTGTTTAAAGTGTTGTTAGCTGGCATGGTTAATGCTTATACGTCAGAGTCTGTAACTGTCCAGCCATGATGCATTATTGCTGTTATTAACACTGACCAAATGTGGTCTCCATAATGTATTCTGTTTGTGTTCTAGATGTCTTTGTGTCAGGAAGATGTTGGCCTGCTGCTCTTTCCTACAAGGGGTGTGGCAGTGTGGCAACACATTCAGGGTACAGCTGAACACAAGTAACAGGTCTATATAACAGTTATTGCATGTGCCACATGGCTGATAGGTCTGAGGGGTGTATACAGGTAAGTGCATGGTGGCTAATGTAAGCACCTCTTGTACAGTGGACAATTGCAAGTGTATTGGGTGGAACACACCAAAAGTTTGTGAATAACACACACACAGAGGCTTTTATGTTGATGCAACAAACAGAGACTACTGTTAAATCACTAAATAATCAGTCTGCCAAATTTCATTTCACTGAAAATAGTACTGGTAGGGTAAATGTCCTTTTTCCCACTGTAGTGCAATCCTAGAATTGGTATAAATAGTTGGGGTGGTGTGTGGGGCACAGCCCCCCATATTGGAGGGTGTGGGGTGGCATAGACCCATACCTAGTTAGAATAACAACTACTTACCCTTTTAACATAAACTGGACAGTCTAACAGCACACTACCCCTAATGTGGGGGGGCTGTGCCCCCAACGACCACCCCCAACTATATATACTAACTCCAGTATTGCTGTACAGCTGTACAGTGGGGAAAAGGGCATTTGCACTGCCACTACTAATTTTGGTGATTCTTTTGCAATTTTAGCTTTTGCCAATTTGGTCTCGGTCAAATGAATTCCTGGGAAATGTTTTTTTCTGCAAACTGAAGTAGTGAAGTAGATCCCTTCACATACATACACACACACACACACACACACACACACACACACACACACACACACACACACACACACACACTTGTCAACACTGAGATTAGAACCCCTACCTATGTAGTTATTGCTACTAATGTATTCTGCCTTAATTGCACACACCAGAGAGCTTGTAGGGTGAGGTGTGTTCCGAGGTTCCTGTAAAGTGAACATCATCACCAGACCTTGTACAGTATGGCAATGGGGGATGTACTGGGTGTGAATGGACACAACATAGTATAACATACTGACATATGTGCATTGACAAACACATACAGTCATTGACACATTTAACACACCTGGGTTTAGCAGCCCTGACTATCTTGTCAGTCAGGCCATATTGTTACATAGTTCATGCACACAGAACAGGCCTTATTGGGCTGAAGATTGTTTTCAGATAATTGTAAGGTTGATGGAGACAGCAGACCACATACAATGGACCGTGGGACATGTAGTGGGAGCACCACTGTCTAACATGTGAGTGCCACCCTCCAAGTGGACATAGTATAGACTCAAACACAGGATACTGTACTAACACACAAATGTTCACAGAGTTGGGCTTCCTCATATTAGAACCCCTGCCTTGTAGTTGCTACTAGTACAGTGGCACACATTTAGTGCACGCAACACAGACTGTAAGGTGATGACTGTTCCATGACTCCTGTAATGTGGCCAACATCACCAGCCCTTGTACGGTATGACAATGTGCAGTGTGTGTGGAGACTAAGCCCTCAAAATGCTCTCATACAAATATGCTCATTTTCAGAGACTCACACACATACTCACTTTTCCCAGGACTCAGGGTGGAACCTCCACCGATGTAGTCATTGTTAGTATTGTGTAATGCAGTTTGCACATGCTCCATGGAGCTTAAAGGGTGAAGATTGTCACAAGGTACCCTTACAGTGAATAACATCACCAGCACTGCAAAGTATGGCAATGAGAGGTGGATTTGGTGGAAGGGCCACAAGGTAATGTCACCTACAGGTTTACATGCTCAGAAACAGTTGTATACACAGTAATACACACACACACACACACACACATTTGCCAGTACTGAGTGTCATGGGTCTATGTGTTCATATGTGTGCACCACACTAATGTCTATGGAGTCATTACAAGCCTAGCCCATGGGAGTACCCTGGCATCATGCCACCTGACATTTGTCAGCAGTGCATCGATCAAATACTGCCACATGAATGATCCCCAGGGTGACAGTTATATTCACCATCCACTCATCTGAATTTCTCTTGAAGAGGGCCAGTGAGGTGCTTTGACATGTATGCAACATATATTGCATAACGTGGCCAGGATCTGGGTTATGGACCTGTCCGCAAGCATGTTCTGTTGAATATGGTAATGCAGTTGAGGTATCCATGGCATGTGGTGCATACAGACTGGGGTTTCCCAGCTGTAGCATTTGTAAAACAGCTGGGCAGACATAGCATTGTCAATCAATCAGGGATTGTCTGCCAGTAGCCAAGATGTGACCGGGAACACTTGGAGGTTTTTGCTTCTTTCCATATATGACAGTTGTTTCATGCCTCAGGTCTTACATGTGAGGTACACTTGCAGCCAACCCAGTTGAAGGTGTCTAGTGAGTTACATGGCAAATGGGCCATTGTACCTGCTGATTGACCTAATGAGCAGGGGTAGAGGGAGACATTGACCTCTTCATTCCTGGATGACACACCCTTAGTTATGCAATGTGCCGCATGGAAGTACTTTCTGTCCACAGTGGCAATGTGGTGGTCAGAAGAGAGGTTGCTGTCAAGCCGTGTTCACAGACCTCCTATAAGGACATCTGTGTCCATTGGACTACCACTGATGCGGTCATTTGTGAACAACACATTGATTCAACAGGAGATTGAGACACATTTCTTGCCATTGAGATGAAGGCCATTGTTCTGACAACAGCTGGAGGTGTCAGATGTCATTACCCTGATATTTTATCTGACTGGAATGTGATCAATGGTTACCAGGGCTGAGCTATGCTTAGCAGGTTTCAGCATTGCTTAAATGTAAATGTTAAGCAGATCTGGGCACTGGTAAGAGAAGCCTACACGGTGTAAGCGCCTATTCATTTAACCATACATTAGCACCTCTTACTGTCATGCAGGCCCGTGCAAACACTCTTAAAGCTGCTCAAAACTGCCTTAATCACTCTGTATCCAACAGTCCTTGTTCTGCCTAGCAACAAAATAAACAGCTGTTGCAGGTTCTTGAACCTAGGACCCTGCACATCATAGTGACAACAATTTACCAGTAAGCCATCTGAGATGTACAGGTTTAGGATGTTTTCTCAAACATACCATACTTTACAGCCAGTTTACAATAGGAAAGAGAATGTGCAATTAGGAAGGATTGGTATTTACAAAAATATATATATGTATATATATATATATATATATATATATATATATATATATAGATATACATATATGAAAAGAAACATATATATAGCGATATATATATATATATATATATATATATATATATATATATATATATATATATATATATATATATATATACATACCTGTGTATAACAATATATAGAAATATTACCAATAAATACTGAGGTGTGTGTGTGTGTGTGTGTGTGTGTGTGTGTGTGTGTGTGTGTGTGTGTGTGTGTGTGTGTGTATATATATATATATATATATATATATATATATATATATATATATATAAATATATACATATATATATATATATATATATATATATATATATATATATATATATATATATATATATATATATATGCATACATGTCTCAAAATATATTGCATACATGTCTCAAAATGCCCATACAAATATATGCTGCTGATAGACCACTCATAACTGGGCCAGCATGCACAGTTGGATACAAAAGGACACATGACACTCACATCTGCCTCTCCCCCACAGTCCATATAAATAAGTGAACAGTACACTGCTACAAAGTCATGATAGGCCATACACAATGGCCAGACATACAACAAAATCTTAGCAAAACAGCTAAAATAATTGAACATAGCAAAGAGAAATACAACCAGCAAGTAATTCACACAAGTTTATTATACTCTGATGTCTTAGCCAAAGCCTTCAAGGAGTACAACATTACAAGAAATACTTGCCTTAAATACAAGAAGCAATTAACCCTTAATTACATAATTAAATACACAGTCTCCAATTACACTCCTCATTTAACCCCTTAGGAGATAATGTATCACATTTAATAGTAATACATTGATTGTGTAAATAACAATTGTTCTTTTATGAATATTTGATCAAACTGAAAAAAACAGACTTTTTCCAAAACAGTACCTTGTAACCCACTACTATCCCCATGGTGAGATTTATTCAAATGTACAGCTATAGAACCATCTTATTTATTATCAGTAATATATCTCACATGTTCTAACAGCCCTGTTTTAAAATGTGTGTTACTCTTCCCCACATAAAATATGTTACAAGGGCATCTAAGAGCATTCTCTATACACCAACCTCTTGAATGTACAGACTTTAACATGTATTCCAGCCTTTCCTCTCAGCAGGAATGACAGCACTAAATAATGATAGACCATTATACCTATCAATCTCCCACTGTATGACATCTGGACAAAATCTGACATAACTTTTGGACAGAGGCCCAAATGCATTTCCATACTTGAAATATTGCTGTTATACACTGAGAAAGTTGCTGGTGTTACAGAGTTTGTTGTAATATATCTTTTCTGAGGGATATAAAGTCAGAAAAAAATGGATGTTACCATTTACTGATTGCACAATCACCAGAGTATGCTACTGATTTTCCAAGGACAACACCTGTCTGGGGAACAGACCAAACATAACAGGCTAACCTCTGGTCATTATGTGGATAGCCCTACAGTTTTGAGCTATGCAGAGACAGAACTTTATCAGACTGAAACCCATGCAGAAGTAGCATGTTCAGACAAACCCTGTTAAACTAGCAGTATTCTAAACATATAACAGCCATACTCACATTCTGGCCCTAAGTCTTGAACCTTCTCTGCCATTTATTTGGCTTGTCTCCACAAGTTTTATTTTGAGAAGTATTAGCTCACACACCTCCAAGATGTCTTCTTCCCAGGTAAGGGAACAGGCCAATGCCCACATGGGTACTCAATTATGTGTTGCAATGACATTGGCTATTGAAAGCACTACATAGCTGCTCTGCATGCAATTAGCAAAGGGGGAACATCAATTGGTGCTCAGGCCATCACATGGTCATGAGCATTACCTACAAAAGACAAGCTGAAGCCTATGCAACACAGATGTACATCCTACATGTGTGTGGAGAGGGAGAGGGAGAAACTGGGGAAAAGACAACAAATAACAACATATAACCAACTATAGTTTGAAAAATACAGAGACAGGTATGTTGAACAAGTAAGCATCTCGTGGACTGCAGTAAAGGGTATGTAAGAATGTGAAAGAGGAGCGTTAACATATATGTCTCAACAAACCATGCTGTACTAATATATATTGCTGATCAGAAACTATAGCTATAGCATATGGGTCTGTCTGCAGTGACACAGATCATCAGTAAGGTCCCAGGAAAGGATGGGTCACGTATGACTACTACTGGAGTGTGTTGAACAATACTGACTTTGACAATGCTAGGCCAGCTACTGGGATGTTGTACATATCCATATATTACTTGTGAATACAACTAGTATATACTTCTTTGTCTCAGATATGTGACACACCTATACATGGTAATTGGATAGTAAAGTACTGCTGCAGCTGTGTGTTGAACTGCATGTTATATACTGAGCTCATAACATTTAACTGTCCAGTGTTATGCAAACTGACCATATGTGTGCCTCATATTTGTAGTCATTTACCCAGAGAGTTGCGTTATGTCTGTCAAATAGTTGGCAAATCTGTGAAGACTGACATTACAACATCCCCCTTCATTGTCCCCTGGCTTTTCCCATTTGGGATTGCCACAGTGGATCATCTGTTGCCATTTCTGCCTGTCCCCTGAATCTTGCTGTCTCACACCAACCACCTGCATGTCCTCTCTCACCACATCCATAAACCTTATCTGAGGCCTTCTTCTCTTCCTCTTACCTGGCAACTACATCCTTAACCATCCTTTTCCCAATATACTCAGCAGCCCTCCTCAGCACATATCCAAACTGATGTAATCCTGCCTTTCCAACTTAGTGTCATATCTGTCCAACATGACCTGTCCCTCTCATATACACATTGCTAAACCTGTACACCCATGTCACACCCAGTGCATCTCATAACACCTGTATCTCTGCCATGTGCAACTCTGTCTCCTGCGTTTTTTCTCACCGCCACTGTCCCCAACCCATATAACATAGGCAGTCTCACTACCCTCTTGTAGACCATACATATCACATTTAGTGGTACTCGTCTGTCACAACTCAATCCTGGAGCTCTTCTTCAACCTCTCCATCCTGCTTGTACTCTCTTCTTCTCCTGTCCACCACAGTCATCATTACTCTCAAATGTTAATCCCAATCATTTAATCACATACACCTTTGCCAAATCTGCCCCATGCATCCTCAACATTCCTCTATCCTCCCTCTCATTCACACACAGATATTCAGTCCTGCTGACCTTTATTACTCCCCTCTCCACATCATATTTCCACTTCTGTAGGGTCTACTAAAATGGTTCCCTACTCTCAATACAGATCAAACTCAATTGTATCCCTCCATAGTTACCACAGCTCTGCACATCAATCTCATACTTAAAACCATACCCAAGCAGTTTCTCTCTACTCCTCACGCAATCTCACACCATCCAATATATCAGTAAGTAGTGTGGCTAAACACACCACTGCCATTTCCCCTAAACACCTCCATGCTTCCACAGGTATGTAATGTGGGCCAACAGCCTTTCTAGTATTCATCCTCTTCATAGCTATCCTTACATCGTCCTTGTTAAGCTGTTGCACTTCCTGATTCATCATACCCACATCATCCAATCTTCTCTGTCTCATTTTCTGCAGTCATCAGCCTCTCAAAGTACTCTGTTCATGTGGTCAACATACTCTCCTCACTTGTGAGTATATTTACCTCACTATCCTTTATCACCCTTATCTGCTGCACATCTTTCCTAGTTCAGTACATCTGTCTAGCTAATTGGTACAACTCCTGTCATCACTTCTTAGTGTCCAAACTGTCATACAACTCTTTATATGCCTCATCCTTCACCTTTGCCACATCTCTCTTTGCCATCCACCTCATCCCCCTCACACTCCTGTCTACTTTCCTCATCTCTCTAACAGTCTCACTCCTTCTTCTCCATCCTCTTTCTCTGTATATTGTCTTGTACTTCCTCAGTCCACTATCAGGACTCCTTGTACTACTTCCTCCATCCACATCACACCAAGCACCTTTCTAGCTGTCTTCTTAGTAGCTCTGCTGTACTTAACCAGATATGTGGTAAATTGACAGTGCCACCCAGTGTCTGTCTCAACTCTTCCTTGAACTCTACCTCACAATCACCCTTTTCCAATTCACACCATGTGATCCTTGTTGCAGAACTCACACTCCTCCTCTTCTTGATCACCAACATCATCCTGCAGACCAACATTCTATACTCCTTTCACCATTTTACAGTCTCCAATCTCCTTCAAACTGGCCCTCCTACATTAGATATATTCCACCTGTGTGCATCTTACTACAGTCTTGCAACTCACCCTATGCTCCTCCCTTGTGTTATAGTACATATTCACCGCAGCCATGTCCATCTGTTTTGCAAACTCCACTACCATCTCACCGTCTGCATTCCTTTTAACACCATGCATACCCATCACTTCCACAGACCATCGGTCCCCTTCACCAACATGCCCATTGACATCTGCTGCAGTGACCACTCTGTCACCCTTGGGTACAGTCATCATCACATCATACAAATGACTTCACATTTCTCTTTGTCGTCCATCAAACAACTAGGTTGTTTAGCATATGAGCCCCTGCCAACCTTGGGGCACACACCACAGTACAACACCAGGGTACAGAGACCAACATTCAGGAGGTGAGTGGCACCCATACAATGGACAGTGAGTGTGCAGGTAAGGGCCCAGTGGGGATTAGTACACTAATGTATCAGACATACTTGTATCTGTATTGTATCTACATCCATGTGTCAGGTCCGATTGCAGTTGTGGATGGGGTTTTCTAATGCACAGAGGTGCATATCTATGGTGAGGACAGAAACTTGTATATTATTGGGGTTTGTACTGTAAATGTGCAGGCATGGTGCATCCATCCTGTACCAAGGCCACATGTGAGTCTGCTGACAATACCTCCCTCTCATAACTATCTACAACCCTCTGGTCTGTATATGGGACAGCAGCCTAAAGCTGGTGAGTATGGCATTGTACTGTTGTGGCCTGGCAATATCCCAGGCATGTAAAGGGCCTGCAATTTACCATGCACACAACTATCAGTATTAGCTATATTGCTTTAAGTGCATGTTCACTTGTGGTGGGGTTAACTGCATTGCATCACAGTGGTCACCACTGGGACTTATCTGAGGTGAATTCAAAATTCCTGTAGCATACCTCACAACTTGTCAGTGCAAGACATCTGGACAGAGGCCAGCAAAATGGTCTGGATAAATGGCCTAAGGTAGGCACATGTGTAACATGTTACTGGTATACAGTGTATATAAATTGTGTACACACCCTGGTTAACATGCAAGGTGTTTCTGATACATACAAATTGGGACCACAATATGTCAGTCCACACCTCTTCCAAACTTTAATGTAACCCATAACATGAACAGTTCACTTGTAAAACCAAGCATCTGGACTCATGTATGGCACCTACAAGGCTGGCCACCTGAAAGGGTGGCATAAGTTCATAGGTTCATAGGTTCATACTAGGCTATCTGCCCGAGGGCATTTATAAGCCTAGCCCATGGTTTTGTGGCTTACGCCACCCCTTTAGTTTGGAGAAACTATGCCCATTATTTTGCTGTGCCTCTGTCGAGCAGTGACACTGAGGTAACCCCTGGGGTGTATCTGCGATCTCCCATCCATTGGTCAAGATTCCTCTTGAACAAGGCCAGCAAGGTGCTCTGCCTCACATAAACCGGGATTTTGTTCCACAGCATAGGGAGTCTTTGGGTGATGAATCTATCCCTCCAGCACATCCTATTAATAACCATGTCGAGGTTTAAGTCTCCCACCCTTGTGGCTCTGAGGGATCTAGATTTTTTGAGATGAAGCATGTTCATCAAATCTGGGTTTGACATGGCCTTGTATGTCAGGCATAGGTCACCTCTGAGCAAGCGGTAAGCAACTGAATATAACTGGAGTTCTTTCAGTCGGGCAGCATAAGACAGATTTTTGAGACCCTTTATCCTTTTGGTGAGGAACTTTTGTGGCCTCTCCAGCTGCTGCAAGTGTCGGGTCAGATACATTCCGAATGGGGCATTGTACTCGATCATTGGTCTGATGAGTGATGAGTATAGGAGACTATGACTTCCTTGATCTAGATGTGAATCCCTTCATGATAAGGTGGGCAATGTAGAAGGTCTTCCTAACTACTTTAGCAATATGAGTGTCGAATGAAAGGCTATTGTCAACCTGGGTTCCCAGGTCCCTAATAACTTCTTCTGTGTTCAGGGGATTGCCACCTATATGGTAGCTAGGGGTAACCTTATTTTTCCCGAAGGGTATGACTATGCATTTCTTGGCATTTAACTTTAGGCCATGGCTCTGGCACCAGTTGTCCGTTTCTGTGAGACCCTTCTGAAGGATATCTGTGTCGGATGTGATTTCAACTACGGCGCCCAGTTTGCAGTCATCTGCAAACTTTGTCAGCCATAACCCTCCTGTGTTTGCTTGTACTTCAGAAAAGTAGATGCCAAACAAGAGTGGGCCCAGGACTGAGCCCTGTGGGACACCACTTGTGACAGGCTTTGAGTCTGAAATGGCGCCAGCAACTCTGACCCTGTGGGTTCTGTCACTCAGCCAGTTTGCAACCCATCTTGTAATGTATGGGTTTACATTTAAGTTGATGAGTTTTTTAATGATACCCGAGTGAGGTATTGTATCAAAAGCCTTCGCCAGGTCTAGGTAGGCTGTATGGACTGCCTTTCCTCGTCAATGGCCTTGGTGACTGTTTGAAAAAGTCAACCAAGTTTAGAAGGCATGATCTGCCTTTGACAAAGCCAAACTGGGTTGGATCCAAAGTCTGCAAGTTCCCTATGTCTTTATTTATGAGATCCATTATGATCCTCTCCATGGCTTTGCAGATAAGGCTTGTCAAGCTAATGGGACGGTAATTTCCAGGGTCGGTGGAGGCACCGCCTTTGTGGAGTGGGACCACAGTCGCTGTGCGCCACTCCTGGAATGCGTATCCGGAGGTGAGACTAAGATTAAACAGCTGTCCTAACTGTGGGTTTAATTCCTCATTGAGTTCATGGAGCACACAGCCGGGGACACCATCAGGTCCCATGGATGCTGTGTTCTTTGCCTTGGAGAGAGCAGTTCTCACCTGGGCGTTAGAGATGTTTGGGGGCTACAATCATTTGGTATAGATATCTCTCCTTTGGGGGGGGGGGGAGAAGTTTGCACTGAACCTGTCAGCCAGTATGTTGGCAATGTCTGTAGGATCAGTAATCTTCACATCATTTTGAACTAATTCTGAGCATATCTGGGAGTTTCCTCCTAGGTTTCTGACATAGCTAAAGAATGCCTTATGGTTGTCTTTAGAGTCCTTAGCTATTTTTTCTCAAAATTAGCTTTGGATGATTTTATGAGAGCTCTTAGCTTTTTACTTATAGTGATCAGCGGTATCTTACCTTTTAAGGATTTTGCTCTATCTTGTAGTAGCTTTCTCCTTTTGTTGTAGAGTTTGTTTATGGCTGGGGTCCACCAGACTGGACGCTTGCCTTTGGTACAAAGAGTCTTTGTTTTGCTTGGGATTGCCTGATCCATGCAGCCCTGCAGGTGCTGGTAGAAGGCATTTGTAAGTGATTCAGCGGTTTGAGTAATGTTAACCGCCGGCTCAGGGGCCTTAAAGGAGACCACACTAGTCTTTAGAAGTGTGAAGTCGGCTTTCGAGAAGTTCTTTACTGTGGTCTTTTTCATTTCGGGTGGGGGCGGGATGAAGACCTCCAGCGAGATTAGTTTGTGATCAGATCTCACCAGTGAGGGGTATACTTCCGGCGTTGAACATTGTGCTCCCATGTTCGTGATGATGAGATCAAGTATGTTTTCTCCTCTTGTGGGGATGGTGACTAGTTGTTCCGTGGCATTTGAGTTTATGAATTCCAGGAACTTTTGGGCTAGAGTGTTTGGGCTTGAGTAGTCTTCCCAGTCTATATTAGGGTAGTTGAGGTCACCTAGTATGATGGTGTTCGGAGATACATTTATCCCCTCCAGTGTTTTCAGAAAGGCCATATGAGGTTCCTGAGTTTGCTAGGTGGCCTGTAACATGCTACAAATTGCAGAGCAGTCTTGCCTATGGTTAATTGCACCTGGATGGTTTCCGATGCATCGTGCGATGCCACCAATCTTGAGGTGTGGGTGTCCTTGATGAATATGGATACCCCTCCTCCTTTCTTGGTATTGTCCGGGTTTTGGGGCCGGAACGCATGATATGAGGTAAAACCTGATAGTGCTGGGGTGCTCTCAGGAGCCTTGAACCAGGTTTCTGTCACAGCACAGACATCAATGTTCTCCATACTGAGAAGGGCCTCGAGTGCATGCATCTTGAGGTTGAGACTTCTGGCATTGAGCAGCATTACCCTTAGTTTGTTTTCTTTATTTTGTTCTAGGGTGGTAGGTTTAGAATTTGAGCCTTGCCTAAAAAAGGCACTATGGGGGTGGCAAGAGCCTTTGCCAAAATCCGGAATCCCAGGGGTGACAAGTGCAAGCCGTCCCTTGCGAAGCAGCGTGGCTTGTCCAGCATGTCATCCCAGGCAGACAGACATTGGATCCCCTTTGAATGACACCAGAGTTTAAGCCAATTGTTAAAGCTGATCATCTTATCTCTGTATTGTGGCATCATTCTTGGTGAAGGTTGGATACTGCTCAAGGTCAAGGTCATACCTGCTTGGGCTACATAATCAGAGAGCTCCTCTATGTCTCTTTTCATGTAGTCCAAGGAGGTACGTCTCAGGTCGTTAACACCAGCGTGGACAATGATTGAGTTATACTTGTACCTGCTGTTGAGAGACCTGAGTGCATGCGTTATGTGGCGGATTCTAGCACCCGACAGGCAGCTTACTGTGACCTTCTCCTTACTCAGTCTGGTGAGCGGGACGTCAGTGTGTCTGACTATGGAGTCACCAATGACTAGAGTGTCTGGCATTGTGTTTGGCCTTAAGGGCTGTGACTGCTTGACACTCTGACTGTGTGGTCTATGTGTTGCAGGTGTTGTGTTCTGAGGTGGTAGTTGTTTGGGTGTCTGCTTTGGTGGCCTCTGCTGTTTTGGTAGATTTTGATCAGAGCCTCGAGTATGTCTTTGTGTGTTTATGTGTATGATTTGAGGTTGTGATGGTATTTTGTGAGACTGGGTCTATAGTGTGTGTGGTTACCTTCTCCTCCTGTCTGGTCATGCCAGTCCTATGTTGAGAGAGCTCAGCCTCCAGTTTGGCCGTATAGTTGCATCTCTCACATGTATTTGTGTTTTGTGGGAGGAGGAGAGGGTTGTCTGTGTACATGAGGCAATTGTAACATTGCCTCAATATTCCCAGGTTCACCAGCTGAGCAGGAGAGGACATTAGCAACTGATCCCTCGACATGCTAGAAGGAATAGGCAGAAAAACTTAAGAAAAGGTTCAGGGGGATGTGGGTGACCGAGAAATGGGGTTTGCTTTTTTGGGGTACT
This sequence comes from Protopterus annectens, assembly GCF_019279795.1. Lineage (NCBI taxonomy): Eukaryota > Metazoa > Chordata > Ceratodontiformes > Protopteridae > Protopterus > Protopterus annectens. The sequence continues at coordinate 740,081,803 of NC_056735.1, read as the reverse complement.
TTCTATAACAAGAGTGCTGTATCGAGGTGATAAGTACTGTAGGAGCAAGTGCTTCACTATACAGATAGAGAATAGTCTACTTGGGAGTCAAGTAGAGATAATTTATGGTTGTAGGATACACTAAATAGAACAGTAGTATACTTTGAGGAAGGTAGTTTTAAGGGAAAATTTGAAGAGTGGACTTTAGGTAGCCCTAATAGTTTAAATCTGATTAACCGGCACTGCCCTAGTGTGCAACGGTAGCAGCTCCGCTCTAAATCGCGCTAAAGCGCGCTAACGCGTGCTTTATAGCAGTGGGCTGAAAAAAACAGGAAATGACCCAAAATGGCTGATGAATTACTAGTTGCTGCTTCTAACCACTCCTCTGAGGACAAACAAGCAGCTCAGTACTCCCCACTCCCACTGGTGAGTAAAGAAACTACCTCTGGCCACACAAGAAAATGGAGGAACACAGAAACCAAATGCAAAGCCCAGGGATCAGCAAAATCTGATCAATGGAACAACTAGCTAGGAAAGTTTAGAAAAGGAGAAATATTTTTTTGTTTTGTTTTTTTGCAAACAGACAGAAAAAAATGCAGTAAATGCTTTGTTTTCGACTAAATTGCTATCAAAGGCTGGTACACTTGAGTGTATTAGCCTGTTTGTTTCTTTTAAGCAATACTTTAGCCCACAAGTGCAATCAACAATATAAGCTCACAAAAACAGGAAAATAAGGTAATAAAACTGTAATATAGGCACAAACAGTAGTCGAAAAGCTCAAAAGATCAAAAAATGCAAACTAAAAAGTTGCATCAGCATGATGTTTCAGTCAGGTATGATACCTGATGCTGCTATATGTGTCAGTACACTCACTGTGGCCTATTTGGCTACAATATCACATACATGGGCATTGTTAAGGCACACAGGCCACTTCCAACCATGTAAAGGTTGCAAACATCGTTGCATCAGCATGATGTTTCAGTCAGGTATGATACCTGATGCTGCCATATGTGTCAGTACACTCACTGTGGCCTATTTGGCTACAATATCACATACATGGGCATTGTTAAGGCACACAGGCCACTTCCAACCATGTAAAGGTTGCAAACATCTGAATAGTCCAGTCACATCTGTACAGAGGACTTACAATGGTTTAACTTGCTGCATGTGAGGCAGATGCTGTTACCACACTATATCAAGTAATGGCATCGGGAGGTGGTCACCAGCTGTGTATGGTACACACATCAAAATGGTATAAGCTAAACAAGATATGGTCCTCACACACACAAACCGTTGCCAGTATTGGGATTAGAACTCCTGCCTATCTAGTTATTTCTACTATAGAGCTACACAGTTATGAGACGTGCCACAGAGCATATACAGTTTCAACTACTCCAAAGGAACTTCTAAGGTGGATGATATCAATAGGACTACTAAATTGGAGTGAGGGGGAAGTGTAAAGGGTGGTACAGAAGTCGAAAATGGTACAACCATCACTCTACATAATTCTCACACAAATACACACACATCCAGTTGCTACTAGTGAGATTAAAACTCCTGCCTATCTAGTTATTTTTACTATAGTGCTATACAGTTATCAGATGCACCACAGAGGTTATACATTTTCACCTAGTCCAAAGGTACGCCTAAGGTGTATGACATCAACAGGACTAGTAAATTGGAGTGAGGGGAAGTGTAAAGGGTGGTACGGAAGTTGAAAATGGTATAACCCACCCACTACATGATTCTCACACAAACACATGCTCTCATACATCCAAACAGTTGCCAGTAGTGAGATTAGAACTCCTGCCTATTGAGCTATTTATACTATAGTGCTACACAGTTATCAGACGTGCCACAGAGCTTATACATTTGCACCTAGTCCAAAGGTACTTCTAAGGTGGATGACATCAACAGGACTACTAAATTGGGGTGAGGGGAAGTGTGAAGGGTAGTACACAAGTCAAAAATGGTATAAGCCAGACTGTATATGACCCTCACACACTCACACACACACACACACACACACACACACACACACTTGCCAGTATTGGGAGTAGAACTCCTGCCTATCTAGTTATGTCTACTATAGTGTTACGCAGTTACCATGCATGCTACGGAGCTTACTGGACTTTCAAATGAACAAAGCTGCTGATAACTGCACAGCGGAGGTAAAGTATTACAGGTGGCAGAAAGTCTGCCTTCAGTTTCACCCTTACATCATGCTAGTTCTTTCTGTCTTGCACTTCAAATAGCATTATAGCTTGACACTTCACCAGGTTATTGTATCAATAAGTGTGGCACACCTGGGAGCCATCAGCAGTACTCGTTCATCACAGAAATAGCCCCAGTACTTATTAGTTATGTCCTCTCCTCCTGGCATGATTGAAGTGCAGTTTACCGTGCTTTCACTCATTAACCTGGTGTACTTGTCCATTCTGAGGCACTGTTGCAATTGCTTCATATACGCAGACAACTGTCCCCGCTAAACTCCAAACACTCAGACCTGCCAGAGTTACCCATATATCACCCAATGTAGACATATGCACTCTCCAACAAGGACTGGACTAGGAGGTCAAGAGGATAAGATCAACACCTGCACCACACCATGTGGAACACATAGCTCACCATGGCACCCACTTTGACAGCCATGACATTAGTCAAAAGCCACACACCCACCTTCACATAGGCACTCAATGGACATTTACCCAAACAGCCAGACTAGCAAGACAGACACCCACTCAGACACCACAACATGGCACATGCCAAGGGACACATACTTCACCTACACAGTATGCCCCTCAACCTAAGCTCCTAAGGCTAACCACCTTGCACAATACAGTGATCATGGATAACTCAACACTGAGGCACACACATATCCCACTCATTAAGTTGAATATGGAGGAGGTAACAGCCAAATATCTAGCACATACCAGCATCCAACACATGACACAGCCAGTCATGGCACTCCACAACAACTACAAGTATCACTCTTTATCCAAGTGGGTGTAAGTATCAATCTTTATCCTAGTGGGTGTGAATGACCTGGGACAAACCTTCCTGGACTACATGACAAGAGACATGGTTGAACTCTCTGATGTTGTGGTCCAGGCAGGTGTGACAGTAGCCCTGAGCAGTATACTGCCATCACCCAGAATGATGCTGCAGTACTATCAACAGATGATTGACTGCAACATTGCCTTACATGTTTTGTGTCATTCTCATGGGATACCGTATCTCTATGCTTGAGATAACATAATTGATAGACCTTAATGCCTTGCCACAGATGTCCTACATCTGTCAGCCCTGGGATTCCAGGTACTGGCTAAGTGTCCTGCCACCCCTATAATGACTTATTAGGCAGTGTTCCAAATGTAATTACCACCATAACAGCTAGAAATGTATGCAATCTGAGGGTCATGCTGCTCAACAGTAGACATCTAACTGCCAGGATGTAATCACTCAAAGCACTCCTCTGAGTGGAGGACATTAACATTTCTGCTGTAATGGAGAGGTGGTTCACAGCAGCAGACAGCAGCCCTGCAGTAACAGGCTATAACACATACCACAGCTGTCAGCCCCCAAACATGGACCACACTTCCACAGGTGGTGTTTTCTCCATATTCATTATGGATAGGAACACCTCCAGACTAGTATCCGAGCATAATGCATTGGATATACTTCTTGTACAACTGCCTTGGGGTAATAGTGCAATCCAGACCATAGCATGCTATGGGTCCGTATCTATGTCCCTAGACTGTCAATGCACATTCCTCAACACCCTGCCATCTATGAAGGTCCAATGCAACACTGACATAGTAGGAGATTTCAACTTCCCCTCCATCACCTAGGGAAAGTAGCCAAGCACCAGTACAGTGGCCCAATACTTCCTGGAATTCATCATTTCTAATGCCCTGGACCAGCTCATACTGACCCCTGGTAAAGGATTCAGCAACCTTGACCTGTGTTGACTACTTACATATGGGACTGTTGCTCATCCACAGTTGTCAATCCCTACCTGGTGAGATCCACACAGACTGTAATCAACATGTAACTCAGCATGTCAGCCACATCCCCCACAAAGGTAACCACCTTGCAAAACCTCTCCAAAGCTGACTTTGCAGCCATAAAAATAGGGGTGGATGACTCCACTGCATCCATGGCAATGGGAAATAGCTACATGACTGTCAAATCATACACATATGCACTGTACAAACAGGTACATGAATGCATGGTATTAGCCGTAGCCAACAGAACACAGATGCGGCCCTCCATACACTGGCAGACAATGTGATTGTCCCCTGCCATTACTAAAGTGTACAACAGAAGGAGGACACTGTTGCAGAAAAAGGTGGTGCCCCATGACTGTTGAACCCCCCTTATTAGCCTCAAACACAACTTGGGATCCCTCATGGAATCCCCTACAGGCATCTATGAAGGCAGAAATGCAGCAGACATTGATGACAATCACAAAAGCCTTTGATAGTTACATCAACAACCTCCAGAGCATTAAACACAAGTGCTGTGAGTTACTGCACAATGCTAATTCCTATCCTGAGACAACAGATATTGGCCACAGTCTTGGCAACACATTCAGTGCGTTACTCCTCTCTCCCCCCACAGGTGTACAATCACAATGGTAGATGAATGACAGACACCCAACAGTACTGCAGACCAGATTAGACCTGTATTGTCCACAGGCAAGAATACAGCTTCCACGGGACACCAACATATCCATGGTTGTGTTCTACATGACATACAAAGTGACCTTGGACCAAATCTGTATGCCCTGGTCAGTCACAGCCTCACCTCAGGCTTTGTCCCTCAAACATGGCACACTGCTACAGTCATCCCTCTCCATAAAAGGGGTAGCATCTACAGCCCTGGGGATTATTGGCTCCTTAGCCTGACAAGTCTAATATGTAGGGGTATGGACCGCATCATCAGGGACCAGATTGACCAAGATATAGGTGATCTCCTAACTCTGGACCCACACATTTTGGCTTTGTGAATGGCAAATCATGCCTGTTCAACCTGGATGACGTCTTTGACTGAGTCACCATGGCTGTGTATGACAGTAAGGAAACTGCATACAGCCTACATCAATCTGTCCAAAGCTTGTGATACCATCCCTCAGTGAGGGATTATTGATAAACCCCACAAACTAGGCATCAACCCACATATCATTGTTTGTTTTACAAATTGGTTCACAGAGCACTCACGTATGACAGTGGCAAACTCCAGGTCAGACTGGCAAGCAGTCACAAGTGGAGTCCCACAGGGATCAATACTAAGTAGTGTCCTGTCCAACATCTACTTCTCAGGAGTCCAGACCAACACAGAGGAACTCTGGCTGACCAAGTTCACAGAGGACTGCAAGCTGGGAGCTATCATTAACTCCACAAGTGATGCACACATCCCACAGAAAGGCCTCACTGAGACCACTGAGCGGTGTGGAAACCATGCCCAGGTGCTTAACACCACAATATGCATCATCATCCCCCTTGGTAAAATACTCAGTTCCCAGTAAGTACCACACCAAAGGGAGCCCAATGAACACTGTATGCATTGTAATAGATCTGGGAACACAGGTTGGCAGCAACTTCTCCTTCAAGTGCCACATTGCCACTGTGGTCAGGAAGTCTTTCTATATGACATATTGCTTTACCAAGGGTTTTTCATCCAGAAAGACAGAGGTAATGATATATGTCTACTATTCCCTCATTAGACCACTCCTCAAGTATTATGGCCCATTTGCCATGTACCTCACTAGACACCTGCTACAGCTGGGGAAGCCATAGAAACACCTCACAAAGGGGTTCCTAGGCATAAACATACATCCTACACAGACAAACTCAGCAGACCCAAGCTATTGTCTGTGTCATATCACCAAATTAACAGCTATCTATGCTTGACTTACAAAGCCATGTCTGACCCAGCTGGTTTAGAAATGCTACATATAAATCCATCCACACCACACACTGTAGAGACCTCTATCTCAGTACCACAATCACTACAACATGCTGATAGGCAGGTCCCTCACCAAGAGACTGCACATGCCCTGGAATACACTTCCAATATATGTCATGCAGAGCACCTAGCTGACCCTGTTCCACAGAAACCTTGATGAGTGGATGGGTAATAGACAGTTCAACCCAAGGATCACTGCAGTGGCTATGCTTGATACAGGCACTGGGACGTAACATCGGGTGGCACAATGGCAGGGCCCTTCTATGTGCTAGGCGTGTTAAGGTTCCTAGGCCATTACCTACTACACACTTGTGAACCTATAAAAGGAATGACATCAGCAGGACTGATAAAGTAGTGCAGTGGGTGTTTAACCTATCAAAATACTTTGTCCTACAAACAGGCACACATACAATTCCCAGATGTGAGAGTAGAAACCCTACCTAACTAGTGATTTGTATCATAGTGTTACACAGTAACCACACGTGCTACAGAGCTTACTGGGCTAAGAGTTGCCCAAAGGTGCTGATATGGGGAATGACATCGGCAGGACTGATAAAGTAGGGCAGTGGGTGGGAAACATATCAAAATACTTCTACTTACAAACATGCACAGCCACACACACATTTGCCGGTAGAGTAGAAACTCTGCAAACTAGTCATGTGTACTATAGTGTTAAGCATTTATCACACACACTACTGAGCTTACAGGGTGGGCAGCTAGCCAAGGTTGCTGATAAGGGACTGACATCATCTGGACTGATAAGGTGTGGCACTGTGAAGTTTCATGGGTAGGACTGGCATAAAAGTGTTTCACCTATGAACAAACACACAACTCCCTCAGTTTTGCACACACAACTGTCACACACACACACACACACACACACACACACACACACACACACACACACACACACACACACACACACACCTTGCTTACATATACACAGTGCTGCCATTTCCTGTGTTTTTCTTTTTTTTTGGTCTGTTTAAGTCCCAGTGCACACTGTGCACACTCGTTTAACTAAGGTGAACACATTTTAGCAGAAATGTCCCTCCCTGGATGCAAACACGCTCTTCATTTCGTGGTGTAAGACATTACAGCCTCAGACACATCCCCTTGCTTAGCTGTGCTTAGCTAAGCGCAAACCTGAGCAATAGTACTCCAGCCTCCAATCTGCTTACAGTAAGCATGACACACACCCTTTTTGATGTCATTTACTTCTCATGCTTATACAGCCATATTAGAGAACCTACACGGTTAGATGCAGTCTGACACTTAGAATACATTTGTGATTCAGTAAGATTCACCTAATTTGCATACCCCAGTGCCTTACTCCATAGTTACTGCACTCACACTGTGCCTTTCCCCTTAACAACCACTGTTCCTTGGTATTGTTTTCATTCTGCATGCCATTGACTATAATGGCAAAATGCAGATTTCCTGAAAATTGCTTTTTCACATTTTTTTTTATTTCCGGCATTATCCCATTTGCGTTATGCTGCCCTAAGCTTAAATGGCTGAGATCAGCCCAAAAAAAATCAGATATACCTGTTGCTCAGGCTGCTGCAGAGAGCTTGACCTACTGCCAGCTGTGATATTGAGAAAATTTAAGTGTTTATTCTCATTTTTGTCTGCATTTTGATTTAATATCTCTGTAATCTGTACAACTGTAAATATTCTTCTTCTTGTGTGTTCTAGCTGTATATTCTCTTAGTGTTGACCACAGTTGTAGTGAAATTCTATGTCTGGAGGCCTTGTCTATTTTCTTGGTGTCAGTAAGTTTTCAGAACTGGTTTAATCTGGCCAAAGTATTCCTGCATCTGTATTGTTTGGTTTCTAAACTGTGTTTTAAATCAGATATACCTGTTGCTCAGGCTGCTGCAGAGAGCTTGACCTACTGCCAGCTGTGATATTGAGAAAAGATAAGTGTTTATTCTCATTTTTTGTCTGCATTTTGATTTAATATCTTTGTAATCTGTACAACTGTACTTTTTCTTCTTCTTGTGTGTTATATCTGTATATTTTCTTAGTGTAGACCTCAGTTGTAGTGAAATCCTTTGTCTGGATGCCTTGTCTGTTTTCTTAGTGGCAGTATTTTTTCAGAACTAGTTTAATCCGGCCAAAGTATTCCAGCATCTGTATTGTTTGGTTTCTGTCCTGTGCTTTATATCAGATATACCTGTTGCTCAGGCTGCCAGAGAGAGCTTGACCTACTGCCATCTGTGATATTGAGAAAAGATAAGTGCTTATTCTCATTTTTGTCTGCATTTTGATTTCATATCTCTGTAATCTGTACAACTGTACTTAGTCTTCTTCTTGTGTGTTATAGCTGTATATTCTCTTAGTGTTGACCTCAGTTGTTGTGAAATCCTTTGTCTGGAGGCCTTGTCTGTTTTCATGGTGGCAGTAAGTTTTCAAAACTGGTTTAATCCGACCAAAGTATTCCTGCATCTGTATTGTTTGGTTTATGTCCTGTGTTTTAAATCAGATATACCTGTTGCTCAGGCTGCTGCAGAGAGCTTGACCTACTGCCAGCTGTAATACTGAGAAAAGATAAGTGTTTATTCTCATTTTTTGTCTTCATTTTGATTTAATATCTCTGTAATCTGTACAATTGTACTTATGCTTCTTCTTTTTTGTCCCCACCCACTCTCCCTGTTCTTGTTTTGGTGTTAGTGTTGGTGGCTCTGGAATTGCCCGCCCCTCCTGTAAGTCTCTATTTGAACACTCCTCCTGAGTCCATCTCATTTGCTCACTTAACCGAATACAGTGAGATCATATTCTGAGTCTAGTGTTCACTCTACATAATACAGATAGAAGATTTGAGAAGGCCAACCCACTTAGTTTCTTCCTTCATCTCTCCTTGCACTTTACTAACAAAAAAAATTCATCTGCTTTTACTGTATTTGTGTTTCCTCCTTCTTTATTTTGCTTTTGCCTCTTCTTGAAAATACTCAAATTTATTATATCTGCTGCACTTATTGCTGCTTGGTAGTAGCCTGATTAAATTGTAACTGTTATTCTAAGTCTTTTGGTTTGAGCACTTGGGCTTCATACTGGTTGTTTTACATTAAGAAGGTTTGTGGTCTGCACTGTTGTGGCAGGACAGGTAGCTTACATCCTTCTAAGCTGGGAATTGCTGATTGAAAGCTCATTGTCTGCTATTCTAAAAGTGTATTAGTTCTGGTTTAATCACTTGGGCTTCAGGCTAGTTATTCTACATAAAGAAGGTTTGTGGTCTGCACTCTTGTGGGAGGAGAGGCTTGATTCTGCCCTTCTGAGTTGGGAATTTTTGGTCACAGGCTTATTGTGCCTGCTTATTCAAACTGTTTCTTTCTGAAATTGGTGCTCCTTGTTGCTGTAGCATAGGACCAGATTCAGGCCTGCTGAATTTAGCTTTGTTTGTATAACTTGAGCATTGATCCAGGCCATCTTTTTTGGAGAAGGTTCTCCTGCACCCTAGTAGTGGGAGTGTGCAGTTAGAACTTGTCTGATTGAAGACTGCTGGAACAGGGCTCAGTTTTGATTTTTTTCTGGTTAATTGAGTAACTTGTTTAAATCAGATTGTTTGTTTTCTATTGTTTTTATATATATATATATATATATATATATATATATATATATATGTATAAAAATTGCACTTTATTCATCTGCTTTTACTGTATTTGTACTTTATTACTAGGGGCATTGACTACAACTCTGAAATGAGATATATAACAGTAAGCATCTTTTTATGCGCATTTAAAGTATTTTTTTGATTATATCTGCTTTATTTTCTGAAAAAAATATATATACTTGTTTCCCACCTTTCTAGGCTAGTATAGTCCAGTTTTCAGATTAGTGCTTAATTCAGGGCTGTGTTACAGATCTCTATGTTTGCCCATACCTTACTTGGACAGAAGGAAGTTTCTCTGTTCACCTGTCAGAGATGGGAGCTTTGAGCAGCCTATCTGTCCCTGGAGGAGTTGTTTCAGGTCATTAAGTAGTAGTTTATTGGCCATTTTGGGCTAATTTCTATCTCTTTCATTTCCCTGTTATAAAAACCGCATTTGCCCGGTTTTGCACGCTGGGCAGTGCCTGTTAACTAGGGTATAACTATTCCTGGCTCCACAAAGTCTCCTGTTCAATTTTTCCCTTGGAACTAGACAAACTTTCAACTTAAGCATTCAAGCCATTCATTTTTCAGCCCGGCACTTGCTCAAAACTCATAGCAAGCACTTATAAACCCTAGCACTACAGAAGGACAAGGCTCTCTATTTGACCTTACCAGCCATTCACTAAAACAGTTTGCTGTACCTATCCAGGCATGTCCAGAGGACAGTTTCTGGTGTACTCTCCAGTCCAACTGGTGAATCTGGGCATTTTGAGGCAATGTAACAACTGCTTCATGTACACAGACAACCCTCTCCTCCTACCACCAAACACTAATACATGCGAGAGATGCAGTTATACAGCCAAACTGAAGGCTAAGCTCTCTCAATGCAAGACTGGATCAGACAGTCAAGAGGAGAAAGGAAATACTGGCATCACGCCACCAGTCTCATATAGACCCATTAAACCAGCCCATGTAAAAATCACACATAAATACACGAAAACATACTCGGATGTTCTAAATAAAAATCTGCAAAAGCAACAGAGCCCTTCAAAGCAGACATCCAAGCAACCTCCACCCCCCCCCCAACACAAACCATGAAACACATACTTCGCAAAACCAGTGTTCCATGCAATCATAGCCCTCAAGACAAAATAACATACCCAACATACTAGTAATAGGTGACTCTATAGTTAGGCACACTGACGTCCCACTCACTAGGCTGAATAAGGAGAAGGTTACTGTTAGCTGCCTGTCAGGTGACAGGATCCGCCATATAACACAAGCACTCAGGTCACTCCAGAACAAGTGCAAATACGACTCTGTCATTGTCTATGTTGGTGGAAATGACCTGAGCCGTACCTCCCTGGACTACATGAAAAGAGACATGGAAGAGCTCTCTGATCACGTAGCCCAGGTCGGTATGACCCTGACCCTGAGTTGCATCCTGCCCTCACCAAGAATGATACCATGGTATAAAGAAAAAATGATCAATTTTAACAATTGGCTAAGTTTCTGGTGTCATTCAAAGGGGATCCAGTGTCTGTCTGCCTGGGATGACATGCTCGTCAAGCCACACTGCTTTGCTAGAGACGGCTTGCACCTGTCACCCTTAGGCTTTCAAATACTGGCCAAGGCTCTTGCCACCCCCATATTGCCTTTTTTAGGCAAGGCTCAAAAGACAAACCCACCGCTGTAAATAGCACAAGTAACAAAAATCTGAGGCTAACACTACTCAATGCCAGAAGTCTAAACCTCAAAATGCATGCACTCAAGGCACTCCTCAGTATGGAGAAAATCGATATATGTTTAGTAACAGAAACCTGGTGTAAGGCTCCAGAGAGCACCCCAGCACTACCAGGCTACAACTCATACCATACATTGTGGCCACAGAACCCAGACCAAAATACAAAAGGCGGAGGAGTATCCATATTCATCAAGGATACCCACACCTACAGGTTAGTGGCACAGCACGATGCTTCAGAGATTATCCACGTGCAACTAACAATGGGCAAAACTGCAATTCAAATTGTTGCTTGCTACAGATCACTCAACATGTCCCAGGACCCCCATTCTGCATTTCTGGAAACACTGGGTAAAGTAAAGGTCCTATCAAACACTGTAATATTGGGTGATTTCAACTACCCAAACATTAACTAGGAGAACTACTCAAGTACTAACTCCCTTGCCAACATTTCCTAGAATTTATAAACTCAAACGCCTTGGAACAACTGGTCAACACTCCCACCAGAGGTGACAACATATTGGACCTGGTCATCACCAACATGGGCGACCGGTGTTCCACACCAGAGGTCAACCCCTCACTGGTTAGATCTGACCATAAACAAATCATTTTGGATATCCACATTCCGCCCCCCACTCCCAGACAAGGAAACCACCGTAAAAAACTTTTCAAAAGCAAACTTCACATTACTTAAGATGGAGGTGGAAAGTTTCAAAGCCCCCATGCTAAAGGATAACACTATCTAAGCTGCAAAATCCTTTACTAATGCATTCTACGAGCACCTACAAGAATGCATGGATCGTGCTATCCCAAGCAAAACTAAGATTCACTCCTCCAAGAAAAGGAAACCAGTCTGGTGGACCCCTGCCATAAACAAGCTATACAATAGAAGGAGGAAACTAGTACAGAAAAGAGTAAAATCCCAAGAAAGGAAGACATCCCTGATCAGTATCAGCAAGAAACTATGATCCCTCATAAAATCGTCCAAGACGAGCTTTGAAAGAAAACTTGCCAAGGACACCAAAGATAACCACAAGGCATTCTTTAACTATGTCAAGAATCTAAGTGGCAATGCTCAGATCTGCTCGGAGTTAGTGCAAAATGCCACAAAATACATTGAACCAACCAATATTGCCAACATCCTGACAGACAGGTTCAGGGCAAACTTCACCCCCCCCTCTCACCCCCAAAAGGGCCCATAACCATACCAGAAGAATGTAGAGCCCCTGAAATCACAGACATTCAAGTTAAAATAGCCCTCTCCAAAGCCAAAAACACAGAATCAATGGGACTGGACGGTGTCCCAGGCTGTGTCCTACACGGGTTCAAAGACGAATTAACCCCTGACCTAAACACAGTGTTCAAACTCAGCCTCTCCACAGGCTACATACCCATAGAGTGGTGCACAGCAACACTTATTCTGCTCCACAAAGGTGGAGCCACAACAGACCCCGGGAACTATCGCCCTATAAGCCTGACTAGCTTGGTCTGCAAGGCTATGGAGCGCATCCTCATGGAACTCATTAACAGAGACATTGGGAACCTCCAAACACTGGACCCTACCCAGTTCGGCTTTGTTAAGGGCAGATCATGCCTCCTAAACCTGGTGGACTTCTTTGAGACAGTTACCAAGGCTATAGATGAGGGAAAGGTTGTACACACAGCCTACCTAGACCTCGCAAATGCCTTTGACACCATTCCCCATTCTGGTATTATAGATAAGCTCACCAGCCTGAACATAAACCCCTATGTCACAAGATGGGTTGCCAGTTGGCTCATGGACAGAACCCACATGGTGAGAGTTGCGGGAGCTAGGTCTGACTCTAAACCAGTTACAGGTGGTGTTCCCCAGGGCTCAGTCCTAGGACTCCTCCTGGTTGGCATATACTTCTCAGAGGTACAGACAAGCACAGGAGGACTATGGCTGACCAAGTTCACAGACGACTGCAAACTAGGGGCTATAATTGACTCACCGGCTGACACAGACATCCTTCAAAAACGTCTCACTGAGACAGATACCTGGTGTCAAAATCATGGCCTCAAGCTAAATGCCAAAAAGTGCATAATTATTCCCTTTGGAAATAACAAAGTACCCACAAACTACTACATAGGTGGTAGTCCCCTAAATACGGAAAATGTAATAAGGGATCTGGAGATCCAAGTAGATAGTAATCTCTCCTTTTATAATCACATTGTCAAAGTGGTTAGAAAATCCTTCTATGTGGCCCACCTGATCACAAAAGGGTTTGCATACAGGTCAAAAGAGGTCATTGTGCCCCTCTACTCATCACTCATCAGACCCATCATAGAGTACAATGCCCCATTTGGGATGTACCTTACAAGACACCTGCAACAGCTGGAAAGACCACAGAAGTACCTCACCAAGAGGATTACTGGCCTCAAACAGATGCCCTATGCAGCTCGACTCAAGAAACTCCAGCTGTACTCGGTTGCATACTGCCTGCTCAGAGGTGATCTCTGCCTGACATATAAGGCCATGTCCAACCCAGAATTGATGGACATGCTCCATCTAAAAAAAACCTTATCCCCTTGAGCCACACACTCTAAGGATCTAAATCTCACCACAACAATAAATAGGATGTGCTGGAGGGATAGATTCCTGTCCCAGAGACTTCCCATGCTTTGGAAAAGATTCCAATCTACATTAGGCAGAGCTCCTCGCTAGCACTCTTCAAGAGAAACCTTGACGAGTGGATGAGAAACAGAAAGTTTACCCCGGGGATCACTTCAGTGGCTGTGCTGGACAGAGGCACAGGGAACTAATCTAAGGGGGCGGCGAAAGCCAACACATTCTGGCTAGGCTTATAAATGCCTTTTGGCAGATTGCCTAGTAGCTACCTATGAACCTATGAATCTAAAAATAAAAATGTTATTTTATAAAAAGTAAATTATTTTTCATACCAATGGACATATAGTTGGCAATTGGCATGCCTACTAACTATAATACATGCTTTCTTTTGAGCTGTCATGCCTCCGTTTTTTAATGTGCAGAAATGTATTCAGCTACTAGCTGAATACATTTCTGCTTTGTACACTGTTCAGGCACAGACAAGTGCCTGCTTCTTGGATTGCTTATTCACCCAATTTGCATGTTTTTCACCAGCAAAGGAGGTAATCAGCATATAGCAGTGGTGTCCATGCTGGAATAGTGTAGGAGCACTCGTGCATGTCCTAGCAGCTCGATCCTGGATCACTCTGTAGCCATATTGCATGCAGCAGCTCCTGCACTATTCCGACACTCCGTGTAGGGCTTCCTGAATCTGGCTGAATCTCATTAACTATTTTGTTATGTGCCTATCTCTCTCTCTCTCTCTCTCTCTGTATATATATATATATATATATATATATATATATATATATATACACATACATATATATGTTTGATCGCAAGTTCATTTAGTCAAATATTTTTTTGCTTGTAAATATAATTAAATGGATTGGTTTGTTGAATACCAAACTAGATGATTTTTGGGTTATCATATGCAAGATAAGTGGGAGTGAGTAGTAATGCAGAAACTTCTGTTTACTACAAAAGTAGCAGGGAGTTTAGTGGTCAAGTAGTGTTAGAGTGTGTGTATGTGCATATGTGAGGGACTGCATGTGTGGGTGCATGTTAGAGTATGCGTTTGCCAGGGAAGTCGCAGTCAGGGGGTTGGTCAGGTAGGTGAGTATGTGTATGCATGGGATTGTGTCCTTGACTATGATCAAGAGGGGAGGGGGTTTTGTGTGTGTGTGTCTGTGTGTGTGTGTGTGTGTGTGTGTGTGTGTGTGTGTGTGTGTGTGTGTGTGTGTGTGTGTGTGTTGCGGTGGTTGTCATACTTCCATATACAGTCACCTTCAAAGACACACCGCGCATGTTAAGGCTGATGCACAGGCCCAAAACTCCTAAGTATTTCTCAAAAAACAAAGCCAGCACCAAATAGGTCCAATTTCAAACCAATCTTCCTCACTCCAAATTATCAACCATCATATTTAAATTCCCTTCATCTAATGGTCCGCCATTGTAAAAATATTGTTATGAGCCCTGACAAACCTGACTTGACTTTACATTAAACAATCAAAAGGAATCCGTTGAGCGTTAGACACAGGTGATTATCCCCTCAAATTCCAACCAACAATCAGTTTACATAAGATGTTAGGACCCCCTTATCAACACATAATAAATGTAGCCAATGAAAGTCGCCACAGCACTCCATGAATGTTTTATTTGTTCCAAAACAATAGGCCCGAGAAGCACAACACATTAAACTCCTTACAAAACCAACCCCACGACAGTAATGATTGTACAACCATTAATAATCACAGGAACACATATATAACATCCATAAAGAACTAACATAAGTATTAAATCAGAACTTGAAATTCAAGCAATGTCCCATATTCAGCCAGAACATAAATATTATAATGTCCAATGTCCTTCCTTTATTCATGGATGGCAAGCGCAACACACACAACTTTTTAGTGCACTTAAATATATCTTTTCACGACTCTTCAATGCACTTGAATATTTCCCATCACCATCTATTATAGCTATTCAAATGCTCATTTGGTGAAAAACACATAGGTCACATTAGCAGATGTATTTGAAGCACTATCCCATCCCAAAAAAAAATCAAACATCACAATGTACCGTATCATCTTCAAAGACTGCCATATTAGTCCACTGGAACCAAATCAACATATTGCTTGAGTCTTCCGACCAAAAACATTCCACATAAGGCCATTAATTGAGACTTTAAGGAAAAAATATCATAATAATTTTACATTTGTTCTTAAGAAAAGGTGCACAGCAGACCCAACTCTTCAGTACATCCAAAAGTATTGTAACGTCTTATATTGTTGCACTTGTTTGCAAGAGCCCATCCCAGTTATATCAATAAGTTGAACAGTGTCCCGTACCAAACAATGTCCCGTACAAACCAGTACTTAATTTCAATGTCCCATGTCAACTTATTCCCAAAAAAACTATCAACACACGATAAGCTGGATCAAAGTCAACACAATAATTGAGTTTTCCGACAGACTCAATATAAATAATTCTATACAGCCACTCCAGGTTACCACAACGGTTTAATCTCCATGCGAATGCAGAATCATGATTCTGCAATGATAAACACCAAAGCATTGATATCAAAGCTGCATAACACGCATCTATAAATGAACAACCCTTCGGTCCTGTTCTCCTCTTCAAAAAGGATCCACTATTTCCCACCAGACTGATAACATCCGCTAAAATTGTTCTCTCCTTACCCTTCATAGCTGTATTCGACTCCAAACACTCAAATGTTCCACTACCTTATATCCAGCAATTTTGCAACCAGGAACAGGAACCCAAAGTGGTTTGGCATGCATAAATCCTTCTCTATTCATCTTCTATCAACCAAAAGAAGATGACACAACCTGTATTTATATAAAATTAATCCTAACGAAGCAGCCACTTCTACCCAGGTGAATTCAGCCACTGATGTAAGAAAACACGCTCATTCAAAGGTCCACAGCAGGGAAAAAACACAGTCACCTTCAAAGACACACCCCGCACATTAAGGCTGATGCACAAGCCAAAAACTCCTAAGTATTTCTCAAAAAACAAAGCCAGCACCAAATAGGCCCAATTTCAAACCAATCATCCCCACTCCAAATTTCCATCCGTTATATTCAAATTCCCTTCATCAAATGGTCCGCCGTTGTAAAAATATTGTTATGAGCCCTGACAAACCCAGCTTTACACTAAACAATCAAAAGGAATCTGTTGAGCGTTAGACACAGGTGATTATCCCCTCAAATTCTAACCAACAATCACTTCACATAAGATGTTAGGACCCCCTTATCAACACATAATAAATGTAACCATCGAAAGTGGCCACAGCACCCCATGAATGTATTATTTGTTCCAAAATAATAGGCCCGAGAAGCACAACACATTAAACTCCTTACAAAACCAACCCCCCGACCGTAATGATTGTACAACCATTAATAATCACAGGAACACATTTATAACATCCATAAAGAACCAACATAAGTATTAAGTCAGAACTAGAAATTCAAGCAATGTCCCATATTCAACCAGAGCATAAATATTATAATGTCCATTGTCCTTCCTTTATTCATGGGTGGCAAGCGCAATAAACACAACTCTTTAGTGCACTTAAATATATCTTTTCACGACTCTTCAATGTGCTTGAATATTTCCCCTCACCATCCCTTATAGGTATTCAAATGCTCGTTTAGTGAAAAACACATAGGTTTGCAAACTGTGTATCAGATTGGATGGTATATTTAGTGACTTGTTCCTGTGCATCTTTGTATGTTGGGCAGACCTCCAGGTCTATGCGTGTACATATTTCAGAACATCTTAGTGATATTCGTACTAAACATATTTCAAATGCTCTGTATAAACACACACTTAAACATAACAATGCCAAGTTCCACTTTAGGGTTATTGATAAAGTTTGGGGGGGGGGGTGGGAAAAACAAATTGGGATGGCATGCAATATTGAATTAGAAAGAAAGGGGATGGATCATTAAACTTGGGGCTTTATTCTTCCCAGGGCTTAATGACCATATGTAGTTTATGTATGTGATTATAGCCCTTATAAGTGGAGCTGCTGCTGCTTTAAATGTTGATTTTCAATTATGGGATTGATCATGGTATAAATACTGGTGATATGTGCTTTTGTATTTATCACTGAAGAAAGCAAGGTTGCCGAAACCGGTCTGATTTATATGGAGTTGCCACATTAAAGAGAAGTATGAATACGCCTATTTGGTGCTGGCTTTGTTTTTTGAGACATACTTCCATATACCCCTAGTCTAATGAGCAAAGCCTGCAACATTGGATCTGGAGAAACATTAGCCACCAGGGATATCTTTTTATCATTATGTCTCAACAGCACTTGGAAGGGGAGCCACTAAACACTAGGGAATAACTCTGAATATGTGGGTGGGAGAACACAAGCCACCAGGAATATGCTACATAGCATGTCTTGAAGACAATTAATTGAAACAAAACAAAACATAAACATGTGGAATGGGGATCTTCTGGATACTAAGAATACTATAACTATCATGTCTTAAACTCACGATAAAATTCTAACCTGGCACCCTCCCACCTCCCAAAGAGGCTATTAGTCCTCCGTGCTACCACTAGTTAGAGATATGCAAATTAACCAATAATGAGGTATTTCCTCATTGCAGATAATGTGTCTCTGAATATATCAGTACTGCATCATGTAAATAGGGTCTTTTTACTGCAGCCGATATCATGATTGGTGGGGTTTCTTTCTGAATCTCCAATATAGTATTTAACTTTCCTAATTTGTTCATTTACCTGCCTACCTACTCAATAAGCTTCATATCCTACTTTACCAGGAGCCCATTTCCTAACATTTCCTGCTTTAGAAAGTAACTGCACAATGCATGTTTCATGAATTTCTGAATTCTTGTAATTATCTGAGCCTTAGGATGACTAATCCAAACTTCACTTCTGCCACCCTTTCAATGAAATAATGCTTCACCTGTGTCTTTAATTAGTTATCCAGCTTTTAAATTTATTTTGCAACAATGTTTTCATTCGTGGCAATACCACACACTTAGACTATGAACATTTTCCTAGGGTCCTTAAAGATATCTGTCCTTCCCCATCAAAAACATTTCTTCAAGACAATAATACTGTGTAACCTCATTTTATGTTTTTCCTTTTATAGCAGACTATGTACCATTTATGTTGTCCTCCTTTGAATTATTTCTATTCTACCTCTACAATTATAGAGATGTGATCTCCAGAACTGCATAGACTAGCCTAGGAATACTTTTACCAAGTGTTTCCACAGAAGGACAATAACTTATTTTAGTTTTTCTACTGAGGATGCCTCTTTTTTTGCACTCCAGCCAGAAGTCTACCTATATTGCTTGCTCATTTTTAATCAGGTACAATTACTCATTGATCCGTTTTGCCTCACACAAGCGAATGCAGCATTCAAAACAACTTAAAATAATGTTTCCCCTCCATTTTATTTTTCCTAAAACAGTAATTAAAAACTTATTCTTAGCAAAGAAATGGCACCCCAAGGAGATCCACCTCTTGAGAGGGGAACAGGAGTGTGCAGTGCACAACCACAGTGTAACTGATGCTTCTTTATATATATATATATATATATATATATATATATATATATATATATATATATATATATACATATGATACATGTAAATATTGTGTTTGCCAGTCACTCTGTACATAATGTAATTTTTCCATTGCCTTTATACTCTTAAGACAACTATAATATTAATTTGTAAATAATATATGTATATATTGCATTCTGTCATTCACTCTGTATATAATGGCATCCATCTATTGTGTTTATCATGGACTGAGACTAAAATAGGTCCAGTGCTCTATCCTGGTTAATAAATTCAAAATAAAATAAATACACAAAATGAACAGACAGATGCAATACATTTCTCTGCTTTTCAATTAGTAGATTCAAAACCAAAATAGATATGCAGTGGTTTATGTCCAAGATGCTCCCTGAAGGTTTTAGCCTTTAACAGGAATTAACTTTATTTGTAGTATTTTAGAATCACAGTCAGCTATTCAAGCTGAAAAAAAATACAGTGATTGCTGTGAGAATTCATCATTCTGTTTACTGTCAGTATACCTTGAGTCAGGTCTGCTATCTTTTTCTGTAATCCACTCAAAGAAGAATATGCTGCTGCCTGTCTCAGGTTAGATTCAAGAGGATAACTATGAAGCTGAAAGAAATTTTATCTGGATTTAGGGATTTACCTGTACTGACTCATCAAATAAATGATAGAGCATGTTTGTTAGGGCACCACACACTACTGCAGAAATAGCTGGTAAATGCAGTTTTTATAATCAAAAAGGCCTTGGGATCTTTTGTTAGCCAGTTCTCTGACTGCAGAGGTTACACAAACAATGGAATGCCAGAAGAGTTCATAAGGCTTCAGCTGCAGAAGCTTGTAGTGGCATAAAAAATAAACTACTATATTGTGCAAAAGGTGTTCCATTCTCCAATTCATCCTGCCTTATAGGTATAAAAAAAAAACATAAGCATGGACGTTTAAAGACAATCACTTTTTTGTTCTTGCTGTATTGCTCATGAGGAACATGCTTGCATTCCAACTGTTGGTTTTTACAAACATTAATCCTGAATATGACTCAATGCGCTATTACAACCAAAATCTTCTTGTCTCCTTTTATGCATGTCAGTTATGTACTGACATTCATAAGCACTGCAGGAGAGTGGGAAGGCTCATATCTTTATTTAAAACCCACCATGTCTTTCATGGCACTTTCAAGTGTGCAGGACAACAATATCAATTGTTAGATAATTAAGTATGAAAACAGAAACAAGAAAGCTGTGTGTAACCATTAGTACAGTCTTGATAAAATCAGTTTAATCTTTTTTGTTGTAAAACAAACAATGATTCACTTATATTATAAAAGTTATATTGCCACCGGAATCAAAACTTACATACAGCTATGCAATGTATGATGAAAGGCATATAGTATTAAAAAAAAAAAAACAATATCAACAAATCAGCCATTTTCATATTTTTTCATAGGATCAGAGGATCATAAGAGTTTATTAGGCTAACGGACTCAGAGCCCTTATAAGCCTAGCCAAGTTCAACCCGTGTTCCCAAGGGTGTCTGGTTCAAGCAGACACTAAAATCAGCACCTATTGCCCCAGCCCAAGAGGGACACAGGTGGAACTCCCAGAGGAAATTTCCGGTTACCCATCCAATCATCCAAATTATGTTTAAATAGGGCCAATGAAGAGCTTTGATTAATATGAATAAGAAGCTTGCTCCAAAGGTGAGGCAACCTCTATGAGACAAATCTGTCTTTCCAGCAAGTTCTGTTGATGTCACATACCAGGTTAAGGTCCTTTGAGTGAGTGACCCATGTGCCATTTGACTTGTGAATGTGCGGCATTTCCATTAAATCTGGGTCAGAGATTTCTCTATATGCAAGGCACAGGTAGCCTCTGAGCAGTCTGTATGACACAAAGTAAAGTGGCAATGATTTCTGTCTGTCCGCATAAGACAGATCTTGAAGACCCTGAATTTTCTTTGTAAGGAACTTTTGTGGTCTCTCCAATTGCTGCAGGTCTTTGGAAAGGAACATACCAAAGGGAGTGCTATATATTATTAACCTGATGAGGGAAGAGTACAGGGTGGTTATGACCTCTTTTTTACTGGAGGCAATGCCCTTACTTATGAGATCAGCAATATAAAATGCCCTTCTTACCACTGTGGAGACATGGTGATTGAAGTTAAGGTTGCTGTCAACCTGTTTACCCAGATCTCTCACCACTGATTGTGTGCTTAGGGCATTGCTATTGATGTGATAGTATGCACGAACATCACCCTTGCTGAAGGGGATGATAATGCATTTTTTTTGCATTACTTTTAAGACCATGACTTTGGCACCAGTCATTAGTCTGTTAAGACCTTCTTGCAGGATGTTGACATCCGTAAGGGTTTCGATGATCACTCCCAGTTTGCAGTCATCAGCAAACTTTGTCATCCACAGTCCTTTAGTTTTTAGCCCATACTTCGGAGAAGTAGATTCCAAACAGTAGGGGTCCCAGAACCAATTCCTGTGGAACACCACTGGTTACAGGTCTGCTGGAAGTCCCTTATTTTCACCATATGAGTTCTATCAGTGAGCCAGTTTGCAACCCACTTGACAATATATGGGTTGATACCCATCTGAGTGAGTTCATCAATAATGCCTGACTGAGGGATTATGTCTAAGGCCTTGGCTAAGGTTAGGTAGGCCGTATGCATAGATTTGCCCTCGTCTAAGGCTTTGGTGACTGTCTTGAAGAAGTTCACCAAATTTAACAGGCAGGATCTCCCCTTGACATAGCCAAACTGGGTAGAGTTGAGTATTTGGAGATTTCCTATATCTTGGTTAATAAGATCCATGATGATTCATTCCATGGCCTTGCAGAGAAGGCTGGTTAGGCTAATGGGTCTATAGTTTCTGGGGTCCATGGATGCACCCCCTTCATGCAGAGTTATTTGTGTACTTGACTTTGAGATAGTAAAAATATGCCCTGGTAACTATCACATATATCAAGTATTGATGTTATCAAATATTATGAACATCTTCAAATGTCAGAAACTGCACTCAGTGACATACATACGCAACATTCATTACTTTTTTCTTCATTTATCAAGCATATAAAATGGCAGCCATTTACTTTTTTTTCTTTCTGTCTGAGCTTCATGACAGCTAAATATGCTGTTGTGTAGAAATCTTTTTTACCAGGTTTTATCTGTACATTAACATGCTTTTGGAGAACATTTATTCATCAATAAGGTAGCAAGGTATATTTTGCCAATTCTCTAACCATCGTTAACAAATGTGAATTCCAGACAGTGCTATTTCCAAGCATTTGCTCATTGTGCAAATGGTTGGATACCCCCACTAGGTAATTTTTTGTGGATGGCTGACAGAACAGTAGGGCAGGATTAGATAGGTCACTATCATATGGGACAACAAGAAAATGTACACAGAACCAAAACTTCACTTAAGCAGAATTGTGGTCATAATGACATATACCAGGTTTCCCCAAAGATGAATGCATAGAAATGTCAATACCATGAGCAAATAACACCCCCCAAAAATCATAGAGTTAAATGAAACATGCATTTTTACAACAATTTGTAGATGTTAGCTGCTGAAAGTCCAGTAGTCTAGTGTTATAATGAGAAAATGTCATTAGATGCAGATACCAGCTACCAGTAGTATAATATTAATTTAGACACTATTATTATGAATGCATACTTACTGGTTTCCCTGTAAAATTTACAAAATGGCAATGCCACTTGAAATCACTGTGTTCACTAGCATATATGAATCATCTCTCCTTTTTAAGATAAGCCCACATTTCCACTATTGTAGGGACCTCGTGCATTACTATCATCATCATCATCATCATCATCATCATCATCATAATCTTTATCATTGCCATGATTATATTAAGCATTGGCATTTAGGACCTGAAAGACATCTTTTTCAGTTCACATGCAATTTATCATAAAATAATATAATGTAAACTAATGAGTGAGAGACAAGCTATGATAGGGAGAATTAGAGATCATCAAGTGTTCTGTTGAAGATTTGTTCCAAGTATGCTGTGTATACAAGTACGGTTTGATGCAGGGAGGTGAAGCTGGCCTGGAAAGGGAGAACACAAGAAAGCACTTAGTAATATGGTTAAGATAAAGGGGAGGATGGATGAATAAATACTCAAGGCAGGAAATCTGGAGAAATGGGGATCTAGAGCAGCAGACTGAAGGGATGAAACAGAATACAGGAATCTGTGGGGAAAAAGAAAATCTGGGCAACAGTACAATTCTAAAGTGAAGAAGATGAAGTGAGCTGGATTATAGATTTTCAAAGAGCAATATAAAAGATACAGGAATGGATGAAGAATTAGATGCTCAAAAAGAAGTATAAATGTTACAGAGAAGCCTGAGGGATTAAGGGAGAAAGTGATAGTCAAGATAGAGACAGTGGTGGTTAGATGGCTGTTGCACCTGCAGCAAACGTACATGGAGCATTGGGCACCATGGCAAAAGCTTGTGGAACAGGTGTTCAACATTAAAAAAGTGAACACTAAACTGCAAAAAAACTTACAAAACAAGTAACTCTGAAACTTGCTTAAGAGCTTAAGGAGTATGTTTGCAGGTGGGCAACACCCCCCACCCCCTTACACTTAACAACATGGAAGACTGGGTTCCCAGGCTCCTACTACATTATAAAATAACTCTGAGATTGTTGTACCTAGGGGAGAGTGAGTATATACCAGAGAGAAAGCAGTCTCTGGTTTAGTGTATGATGAAAGATAAGTGTATGTGTTTGTGCTTTAGAATTTCACACATGTGCTAATGTTACAGCTGTCTTGCTCATGACATGCAGGTCTCAGGTCATTTTTGCCAATTACATCAATAGGTATGTGATGACACTAACACAATTCCAGCTTACCCATGTCACTAAGAAGCACAACGATGTCTAATTGGTGGTATATTTAATGTCAAAAGGCACATTAGTCTCATGTGTTGCTATCTGCACCTGGTGTATGACCATAACTTGTTCAGGCTACAAACACCCAAAGATGAATTCAAATGCAATTACATTTCTTAGTAGATGATACTTCACTTTTCTGAGCTGTCATGCCATAGGTAAGACTGCGACATAACATCATGACTGCATGAAGGTACTAGGGATAATGTTATAACTCTGTGCTTCAAGGTACATAATAGAGCTGTGCTATGTAGGCTTTAGAAATTCACTTCCTATGTATGGATGGTGGCTGAAAGTGTTCATGAGTGTTATGCCTATCCACAGCATCCACTACTGTGTGGGATTGAGCAATGCTTTTCAAAAAAGAATAAATTATATTGTCCTCACTCTTTATTTATGTGTACTAAGGTTGATATGCATCTAATTTTAAATTTGGCCTATATGAATGACATCACAAGACTACAAAGTCCTGACATGGGCCTGGATTGGTCTGTACTACTGGAAGTCCAGTGCACTGGTGCTCAGAGGAGGGGGTGATGACAATGATGTGCTGCTAGTGGCAACAACATACCAGGAAACTGATGACAACTTTCAACTCATGTGTGTGTGTGTGTGTGTGTGTGTGTGTGTGTGTGTGTGTGTGTGTGTGTGTGTGTGTGTGTGTGTGTGTGTGTGTGTGTGTGCTGTGTGTATGCATATGTGAACAGGGGCATCAAGCTGCTAGAAATCATGAGCAGATAGAAAAGTTCAGCTAATTGGATAGTGGGGGATACAGGGGAAGTTAAATACTTCAAAATGAACATGTTGGAGTCTATTTAGTATTTAATGATGTCTTTCTGCATAGTGTGTAGATAATTTCAAACTAGGAGAGAATTCAGGAACAAAGAAACATGAAATCTAAATACACAGCTTAAAAATAGTAAGGCACTACCTGATGTGCTTGCACTATACATTCAAGATCAGTATCATCCTTATCCACAAAGAAAGAGTCAGGACTAGAACGTGATCCCAGAGAGTTACTTGAAGATAAAATACTAGAACAGCAATGTGTGTGTGTGTGTGTGTGTGTGTGTGTGTGTGTGTGTGTGTGTGTGTGTGTGTGTGTGTGTGTGTGTGTACACACACACACACACACACACACACACATATATATATATATATATATATGTTAATCTCTCACACACACACACACACACACACACACACACACACACACACATGTACATGCACACACATACACACACACACACACACACACACACACACACACACACACACACACACACACACACACACATAAATATACACACACAAAACCACATATTGCTAATTCGGGTCTATATTATGTTCTCGAAAGCCGACAATGTCAAATCTGACATTGTCGACATGAGAATATTGAACACTCAGAATCTCGAGTGTATAAACAGAAATCTCTGTAAGGGGAGATTTCCATTTACTGCAATGTTGTGCGGTCTCAGAGTTGGTACATTTAAGTGGCATGGGTGTGGGGGGTGCAGGGGGGCTTGCCCCCTGCTTAAACCCGTTAGGGTACTTCTTTCTTTTTTTTTTTTTTTGCCTTTTTATAAGGTCAATGTTTGAAGACATCGACCATATGGTGTCGACCATATGTTGTTCGATGTTTTCAAACGTCAATCTTATAATATAGACCCGCTAATTCACTGATTACTTTAAAAATAAAAATAGTCATGACACATAATAAAGCCTTCTGTTTTGAAATAAATATGCCCAACAGATTGTGAAAGCAGAAGAACTTTATTTGAAGACATCTAACAAAATAGAGGTATTTCCTTAACCTCAACGAGTTCAGACTTGATGAGACCTCAGCTCTTCAAGTTTAGCTCCCTAATGCTGACCTACCCAATTGCCATTTTCCATATGAAATTACTGCTGGTGTGGTTCCTAAGCTTGCAGTTGTAGTGATGTTCTTCTTCCTAAGAGTTTTGTTTTCTTTTCTGCTTGTGTGACCATGGAATTGGTGGAAGTGTGTGTGTGTGTGTGTGTGTGTGTGTGGGGGGGGGGGGGGTCTTAACAACACATAAGGAGGCAAAAACTACTTATTTATATTTTCCCATCAGTTTAAGTTCTCAGCCAGTTGAACTTAGTGAACTGAATCCTCATCATATTAAAACTCAACAATTCACAAGTGATGCACAATTAATATATTATGAAGTGATACAAACAGAAATCCAGCTGGTCAAATTTACATAGAACTTGGGTGACTTCACAGGCAGAGGAATGTGTAAGAAGAAGTGCAGGAGCATCCTGGGACATGGTATTATTTCATTGTTCAAACAATTTTACTGTAACTGGCTCTCAGTAATTGCAAACATGATAAAGCACAGAGATGTTTGAAATAACTTCCATTGTTAGATGTCTCATCTAGTTGAGTTAAACCCCATCTGCATTTATTTATTTTAATTTATACTGAAAAGAAGGCAAACTTGTGAGAAGCTTTCCTGTTCAGTGATGAAACTCTTACTACATTAAAATAACAAAAACCTTATTCTTTACTGAGAAATATATTGTTTGAGACTGATTACAAGAGGTAGAAAAGAATTTAAGTTCAGTAGTTGGTTTAAAACTGTATACACTGTAAAGACTTTCACTCTGAGATATAAGGCTGCTTGTTAGATTACCTATCTGGAAGTAAGCAATGAAACTTGCATACACATAGCCTCAAGTCTTGTAGAGAGAAGGGTGAGTGGGTTGCTCAGACTCCTTATTCCATAGCCTGCAATATGATTGTAAGAAAAACTTTGCAAAAACTTAGAAACAATTCTAAACTACCGATATGAAAAGGAAAAATTGTATCAACCCATCTGCTGAAGCCAATACTGCAACCAAATGTTAGCCAGTCATCTAAGAGGAAAAAGGTGATGTCGTTTCACTGCATGCATTATTTTCTTCAGTAGAAAATTAAGAAAGAACTTTCTTCATTTATTTCTAATTGTGTCTCCTGTAGCATTACTATTTGAACTCTGCATTTTTTTTTAATAAAATTGAATATTTTTTCCTTTTTGTCTATATCTGAGAAGCCATTCACATTCCAAAATAATATATTTAGTGTAGCCATTATGATAACAGTTATTATTCCCACCTATTATATACGACAGCTTTTTTAAAATGTCTATTTCCAGCTTTTGTGTTACAAACACTCACTAATGTTTGGCAGATTGATCTTTTTATACAGTTGTTTCTTGCCATCTTTATTTGAACCTGTCACATTTTACAAGACTTTTTGTTTTAATAAAACTCCTAAATAACGCACATCCAGAACCTATTAACTTAAATACACAAAACTATGTATATATTCAAAGAATGAAGTTTAACCCTTCTAAGAGGAACAATTGTCCCAAATCAGCAGCTGCACACACAGGCAAAACCTATACAAAATTAAGGTTATCCATGCTAAGACACATGTTACTGCCTGTGCTCCTACTTACACCAGTTGCTGTATATTCTTATCTTATCTTTGTTACTCTTCCAGATATGAAAACAGTTTGTATGTTTTTAGAAAACATTAATGTCACTTTCGTGTTGGTACACAAATAAATGAGTCTTCATGCATTCTATTTAAGCAGCTTTATTCCATACAAACAAATAACTTTAAAGCTTATTTGACTATGACTAAGTAACGTATATACAAACTAACTGCTGTGATCATACATGCTTACACACTGGCTGCTTCTTCAAAATGGCACTAGGGATTGGATGTGTCTGGAATTTATTCCTGCACGCACAGCCTTGCATGCTTCCTTAAAGACATAGTGCACACACACTACGCTCTGATCTACAATTAACTTGTCTCAATGGAAACCTAAGAATAAAATGTACATCTGCCCTCAGCTTCAGATGTCTCAAACTGAGCATATATTTACTAAAAGAAAACTTTTCATTACATTCAGCATTCTTTTACTTACTTGCTTACATAAAAAATGTTATTAGATTAAGCCAAGGGTCCTTAATCCTGACATTCACATCTGCAAAAGTCAGAGAAAGCATATCAACTCTACATATATTATACTCTGTGCACTTTTGCATCTATCCCCCACCTCAACAACCCAAGATTACAGCATATTAACTTAAACATATTTTATCCAGCCATTCTTCTCTTTTTGTATTGTAATGCCTATATTTCTTAAAACTAAAAAAGAAGAAAAATGTATTTGCTTATTTTAACATCTTTATCACACACAGCAATAACTGAAAATGCTCTGCTATATAACATGCAATTTATATCATGAAATGTTTTATATGAATATTGTTAAGAACAAAAAAAATACTTACAGATTTTTTTCTTTTCTTTTAGAGTCTTTCCAAACATTAATGACATAAAGTGGGGTATATACTTTTCAGTCCCCCACAAGTTTAAGAATGCAAACAAAAACAAGTATTTCCCCTTTTTCTTACAAAGCCATATTTCACAAATTTGATTGATGCTTTATCATTTCAAATGTACTCACTAATTTCAGTGTTGCTGGTCTTCTTCCTGTTTATCTTCATCTCCCAACCCCAGAGTCCAGTTCAAGTCCAACGAACTCCCAGTTCTATTCAACTCCTGTGCTTTTTTTCTGTCCCTGAAGCATTTTCCTTTGGAACATTGGAAAAGGTTTCACTGGCAAAGTCTCTCTATGAGCTTTATTATCAAAGGAGTGAGAAGCCAAGTCCCCCTCTGTTTGTTGGCTCATTTTTGTTGGACAAACATTTATATTCCCTCCTTAGCCTGTTCTGCATCAAAAATGATGCTGATCCTCCACAAAAAATATTCTAACAGCTGGATAGAGCAGCTTCAATGCCACATTTGTCTTTCAGCATTCCCTAACTGCTGGGATAAATTTGTTTCTCTTCTGTCTGGTGTACAGTGAATAATCATTTTCCACAAATACTCTACTGTCTACAATTTCTAATACCTTTGCCCTTCTGCCACAATTTTGTCAAGATCAACTCTTTCTGCTGGTATGATTGCATCCTTACTAATACAAGTCTTGGCTGCTTTCTCATGGCTAGGTTTGGAGCATGTACACAATGTATCCTTTCAATTAAGAAATCTTGCTGTGGAGTGCCAGACCAGTTTCTTATTTGTGCTTTCATAAAACTAATACAGTATGTTATTTCCAGTTTCTCTAATGCAGCAGAAAATCTCATGTTTTTCCTGCATGGTCTATACTCTAACGCTACCATTTTATGAAATAGCTTTTCTTAAGCAGTCTTATACTTAGTGAGCCATTTCTTCATTTCAGCATCTGATTTTTGCACTTTTATCAGTTCATCTGAATAGCTGTTTAAACTTTCTTCCATTTTTCCACCCTTTTGTTATATGAGTTGATATACTCCATTAATGTTTCATTTATTTTAATCAGCTCTGAGCATATTTTATTTTTTTTTTCCTCTAAATTACTGAAAGCCATGTCTTGCACCAAAGCAGAAGCTTGAACTGATTTTTGCTGCACAGGATTCTTTCCAGTCATTGTTTTCTCTTCACCTTTTGTAGTTGATTTTCTTTTAAGCTCTCTAAGTTTCTTCTTTGCTGGCATCCAGGCAGTGTACTTACTAGCCAGTAAGTGGATTTACTAAATCAGGCTGAGTTACTGTTCCTTATCTCTCGGTTTCTTTATTCACAATGGGAGAGATGAAATTAAGTTGTTGATCAGTGTACAGCCATCTTGGATCCCCACAAGAAGTACATCTTCCACAGTCAAAGCACTAAGTTCTTATGTCAATAAGATAACTTAAACAGATGCTGATAAATTCTACAGGTAATCAGTCAAATGAAGTGGTTGTACTTTTTCAAGACTAACTTGTCTACTGTAATCACTTTACTAAACAGAGCTTCAGTGTTATTTTAGGATAACTAATTTGATGGATGTAAATACTTTTGTGTATGTATTTCTATAACATCTTATATTGTTTTAATGGCAACAAAAATGGGTTTACATTCATTTGTACTGTCAAACTGATATAATGCAGTTTTATGGCAGGATAATATGGGTGTATACATAAACAGGAGCATTAAAAAGATGTCTTCTTAGTCTATAGTAAAGCTTTTGATTCCATACCACACAGAAGATTTACGAGCAGGCTCTCAAAAGTAGAGCTGCAGCAAAAGATATTTAAATGTGGAATGGAAAAAGGGATAGGGGTTGGAGGCAGGAGGTTAACAATGAGGTGTCACTTCTTAGAAGAGAGGTGACTGATCAGTGGTGTGCCACAGTGGCAATTCTGTTTTTTAAATTAATAACTGATATTTTACTGAGTAAAACAGGATTGATCTGCTTGTGGATGACTGCAATGTTGCAAAAGGAGTAAAATAGAGAGGAGATGGTATAACACATAACCCAAGTGAGCTAGTGACATGGTTATTGAGATGATGGCTAATGTTTAACATCTAGAACTGCAGAGTGAGGTATCCACAGAAGAATATCTCATAGACAGTGAAAGACAGACTAAACAAGTGGAGGAAAAAGGAACATATTAAGTTCAAAATTCTAAGCTCTTTGAATATATATTCAAAGCCCATATGGGCCATCTTGGATTCTGTGGTCACCCCTGAGTGTCATAAATTTGCTTTCCACAATAGTAGAAACATTTCAAGACGTCATGTTGATCCACTAAGAGAAAACGCAAAGGCACTGGAGCACACATTTTACTGGACCGACACAGATTTTAAGTAAATCACACATTCTCTACTGACTAACAAAAGGCACTTTAAAAATACCAGTGTAGGGAAAAAAGTGCAGCTTGGATGTTTACTATAACAGTACACCTCAGAGACAGACACAGTGTGTGTGTGCACACATGCCAGACCATATATGTGTCTGTGTATGTTTGTGTGTGTGCGTGTGTGCATGTGTGCTGTGTGCGTGTGCGTGTGCGTGTGCGTGTGTGTGTGTGTGTGTGTGTGTGTGTGTGTGTGTGTGTGTGTGTGTGTGTGTGTGTGTGCATGCATGTGTATGTCTCTGTGTGCATGTGTGTGTTTGCATGTGACTCAGTGAGGCGGCCCTGCTATGAAATCCAAATCATTTGCATATTACGTTACAGTGAATGTCCATTTATCAGAGAAGATAACAGCTCAGGAGACTGCTCTAACAATGAGAAAAAAATCTCAGAGTACAATTGATGTGTAGGGAGATTAATTAAATCCAGAGAAGAAAAACAAGAATTTATAATTTATAATTTGTTACTCTCTCTAAATATGCAATCTTTCTTTGGTTAATAGAAAATACAAATTTGTAATAATGTCCAGTTCATGGTGAACTGACATGTTATGAGAAAGGTAGGGACTACCAAGAGAATAAGATATTGGGTTAGCATGTGTGGATGTTGTTATGGATGTTGTGTGCAGTTAGTGCACTATACAGACTGTGATTTAGCTAATTTAAAGAAAGAGTAAAAGAAAGAGAGCTGATAAAAAGTGTACTTACATGTCAGTCTGAGGTTCTGACAGATAATTGTGAAGAGAAGTGCTGAAACAGTTTTGTTATGCAGTTAAACTGGCTGAACATTAAGGCCTTACTGACTGCTGAGCTTATGGTTAATAGTATGTTAAACAGAATGTTACCTTATGTGGAAATAACTACTGTCTTGTCATGAATAAAACACAGGTGCCAAGCACCAGTCTTATAGTCGCTGTTAATTTTCTGAGATAGTCAGCAGTTTGAATTCAGGGTAAACTCACCATTAAATCCTCTGACATGTTTTGCACCTCAGATGGTTGTGGGGTTTGTGCCATTTTAGGCTATGCTCTGTTCAGGTTTGTGTGCTTCTCACAAGAATACTCTTTAGTTTTGGTGGTTGTTTAAATGACAGTAGTGGGAATGCTTGAAAAATGTTTCTTATCTTGTCATTCTTACTTAACATTGGTGTGTAGTCCCTTGCAATATTGTAAAGTTTTTCTTTAAGTTCTGCAGGATATGTTTTCACTAGTGGGACTGTGATGGTACAGGACAGATAAGTCAGAAAGTACGATGGGTAGTGCAGTTTGCTAGCTGGAATGACCAGACAGTCTATGTTTACTAAATGATATCTGTCATTCTGACAAATCTCTAAAGATAAAGCTTAACACTAAAATAATTTACATGCATACTTTATTAATGTATTTATTGATAGTCTTTAAAATTTGATAAGCTTCATTGTACAGAATAACTCTACTGTGTTACAACTAAAATGCATTAATTTATAAAAATATATTTATAATTCTAAAAACACTTTTTTTCCTTTGGAGGAAACAGACCCTGAAATTCAGAAAAACTACCACCATGGCTACTAAGAGCTGAAGTCAAAAGGGATTGTTTCTATAATTGTATAAAATGCAGTTCATAGACACTTTAGCCTCAATGAGGAAAAACTTCATTACAGGCTAATTTGTAAGTCTGAATTGTGTGTTGTTACCACTAGTGCTAATCAGCACTTCCTATGTTAAGCACCTTTGTTGGCCCATGTATTGAACTGGCACAAGCACGCCCTCACCCATTCTCCCACACACACATACGTACCTGTTCCTTAGCTGACATCCCTGATGTATCTTATTTTTCCCTCCACCATCATGGAGGATTATAGTTGGTAAACAATGCCAGACATTCGAGTTTCATTCTTATTTTTGAACAAAGTGCCCAATGTTACTACACCTGTACCTTCTGGCCTTGTCTGGAAGTTTTCAGCATGGCTGTTTAGAGGTATGGTACCTTTTCAAATGGACACATCCCTATGCTTTACAACTACCCCTGATCCATTCCTCATAACTGATAGATGGTTACAATCAGTCAGTAATGGCAGACATTAAGAGTTTCATACTTCTTGTAGTTCAAAAAGTAAATCTACCACAAAACCTCTCGGTTAGTATAGAGAGTTAAAGCTCTGTTTTGCTAAGGAGCTGTTTTCTGTGCCAAAGGTACAGTGTTTGAGATCAAAAGGGATTGATCTGAATAGACTGTTATTCAGTGACTTAATGGAAAATGTAAGAAGTATCTCTTGTGGCACATAGAACTAAACCTCTACAATGTTAAGTTACTTTGTGTGCTGAAGGTAAAAGCTTTGAAGCTTTATTTCCCTGTCCATTTAAATCCCTGGTATATAATGCCCCCTCCCTCCCACACACACCGACAAACCCATCCGTCTATCGTGCTACAACAAACGCTGTTTTACTAACTTTTTAAGTGACACTAGAATAATATTTCAAGAGTTATCCTTGATGTCTGGTGCCTCTTCAGTCATACAGCTCTTGTGTTTGAAAACTGTTGTTCTATTAACTTTTTAAGTGTGTTTAGAGTTATACTTAAAAAGTATTCCTAGTGTCCCTGCCCATATGCCCTTCATGCTGCAAAATTGTTGTTCTTCTAACTTTTTCATTGATTTAGAGAAGGTACTTAACTTTCCCTAGTGTCTAAGGTTCCTCCTCAGTATTGAAGAATTTACATATTACTGTAGGGGAGTTTAGTGGTGTGACAGCTCAAAAGCCCATGCACACGTGCACATACACACACACACACACACACACACGCATGAGCACATGCACACTTACACTATTTATACCCTAACTAACCCCTGCTAGTGTGACTATCCAGGCACACAAACACACACACACACACACACACACACACACACACACATACACATAAACACACACACATACCTCTAATGCAATCTCACCCATTGAAAGTAATAGGTGAAAATGAGCTTTTGGCCAAGTTAACTTGACTGGCCATGCTAACTTACTACACAGCCTTGTGATTCTCTGAATGCCTAGGCTGAGTAAATGTCTTACCTCAGGTATTTCTGGGTATAGAGTGCATCACTAATTAGCATAGGCTATTCCACTGGACTGTCTTATTAGCATAGACCTCGGTTAAGGAAATTGCACACCTCATTGATTCTACAGACTGGACCTGCCTCTGAATCAGAAAGGGACACCACTAGAAATTGCAGCCCAAGGGACACCATTAAGGATTGCAGCTCATGTTATGGCTTCCCAATGGCAGTGGCCCATTTGATTTGGGCCCAGAACTATTTGAGCATTCCCTTAATATGTACTGTGACTTCAAAGTTAGGATACCTAGTTAGCACGTTGTAGGAACCCATCAAAATGACACATTCTTATCTTTCTGTTTAGAAAGTCATGTATTGTGTTTTCTCAGTTCAGCATTATGTGATATACTGTTGCCTTTAAGTAACGAAAAAGACTACCATTTACTTAAAATTTCATAAGAAACTAAGAAAGGTATTTCTTAATGTTTCTGTTCCATAAGTAGAAAAAAAGTATGTATAGCTTTCATTTGTTTTGTGTTTATTTTGGTGAAAGAAGCTTGTATGCTTCATAGATCATAGCATTGCAGAAGGAACTTTTCATTTTGGTATGTCAGAACATGTGCAGTGGTAGAGTAAAGGTTCAGGTTAATAAGAGAAGTTTGCTACATAACAATAAATTTGAAGTTTAATGTTTGATAAATACAGCTACCTACTGCTTCTCGAGTACAAACTGCACAAGGAACCAACTTCCCAAGCACAAACGGTTAAAATTCAGTTCTTCAGTATTGGTTTTGCACTACTGATACAGTTTTTAAAGGTGCTCTGGCAGTGATTAATTTGTTTTGGATGATTTTGCCCTTCTTTGTGCAGTAGAAAAAAAAACACTGAACAACTGGATAAATGGTCACAATCCACTTTTACTGTGTTCCTAGTACTTCAGCATCAAGCCTTCCAAGGAATAATCATACACAAGAATGGTTTACTTTATATACATTTCACTACATTCATTATTCAATTCAAGTATACAATAATTGATCAATTAATCAGTGAGTCAAGAAAATTAAAATCTAAATTGCATTCTGACTAGTAAAATGCTTCAGATACATTCAAAGTGCATCAAAACATATAAAGTGCAACCCCTTACATTCCAGGATTAAGCCTGACATGCCTCGCATCCCCCAAATGCCCCATAATTCTTCTTTTCACCATTCTTCTGGTTTGGCCTGTATACCACTTTACAGGTAGACAATCACATCCAATGGCATAAACAGCCCCACTGGTATTGCAATTGTAAGATTCCAGGGCAATGAACTTCTTTCCATTAATCAAAATACCTGAAATGTTCTTGACTTTGT
Source organism: Protopterus annectens (assembly GCF_019279795.1). NCBI lineage: Eukaryota > Metazoa > Chordata > Ceratodontiformes > Protopteridae > Protopterus > Protopterus annectens. The sequence continues at coordinate 740,046,317 of NC_056735.1, read as the reverse complement.
CACACACCTTGCACCTTCCACATCTAAAGGTGCCTACTGTGTTAGAACCAGTTTCCATCCTACTTACCCTACTGTTCAATAATTCCTTCAGGCTGTGAAATCTACTATGAGAAAAAACAACCCTGCCCTTGAAAATGTTGCCCACTTCCTTATCCTGCTGTATAATAGGCCAAAACCTGTGCACTAATGCCTTCAATGTAGCTGAAAAAGGGGAAAATTTGTTACCAAAAAATATATCATCCTTGCCCACTTTATGATAATCTCCATGCCCATGATATATTGCATGACTCCATACTCTCCGACCAGCAATTTGCTTTCTCACTTTTTCCTCAGCCCTATTTAACACCTGGCTAGAATACCCTCTCTTCACCAGCTTGCATCTAACAATGTTAAATTCCCCATCCAATGTGGCTCTGTCATGAACATTGTCACTAAGGCCCTTGAATTCTCCATAAGGGAGAGAATCAAGTAAATGTTCTGCATGCCTGCTGTCTGCACTCAAACAATGATTAGCTGCTGTTTCCTTATAAAATAGTTTAAAAGGCACTAGCTTGTCTTTATCCACAAAGAACTCCAAATCTAGAAATTGTATCTTATGTCTATGAGTTTGATATGATACTGTAATGCCATACTGATTCTGATTTAGTTCTAACATGAACTCTTCAAAAAGACTAATCAGTGGGGTCTGGAAGCAGTAGCCAGACTATTGGGGGAGAGTCCCAGAACACGTTATGGAGTTTGCACTGACACACAATGTATTAAGTTTTGAGGACAATTTATTTCTACAGAGAACAGGAACAGCTATGGGGGCATCTTTTGCCCCATCTTATGCCATAATTTTTATGTGTTTTTTGAGGAGAGCTGTCTTTATAGGAATACATTTTTTTGGAAAATGTTATAGTTTTCAAATGCTATATTAATGATTTGTTTTTTTATATGTAGAGGGGAGAAAGCAAATTGCTGGTCAGAGAGGATGGAGTCACACAATATATCATGGGCATTGAGATTATCATAAAGTGGGCAAGGATGATGTATTTTTTGTTAAGAAATTCTCCCGTTTTTCAGCTACACTGAAGGCATTAGTGCACAGGTTTTGACCTATTATACAGCAGGATGAGGAAGTGGGCAACATTTTCAAGGGCAGGGTTGTTTTTTTTTTTCATGGTAGATTTCACAACCTGAAGGAATTATTGAACAGTAGGGTAAATAGGATGGAAACTGGTTCTAACACCTTTAGATGTGGAAGGTGCAAGGTGTGTGACAAAGTCAAGAACATTTCAGGTACTTTGATTAATGGAAAGAATATTGGGTGACTTCAACTACCCGAATATAGACTGGGAACATTACTCAAGCCCTAACTTTCTAGCCCAACGGTTCCTGGAGTTCATAAATTCAAATGCCATGGAACAGCTAGTCACTGTTCCCACGAGAGGAGAAAATATACTAGATCTCATTGTCACAAACATGGGGACAAAATGCTCCACACCGGAAGTATATCCCTCATTGGTGAGATCTGATCATAAACTAATCTCACTGGAAATCCACATCCCGCCCCCACCCCAAACAAAAAAGACCATAGTGAAGAACTTCTCTAAAGCAAACTTCACACTACTCAAGACTGGTGTGGTATCCTTCAAGGACCCTGAGCCAGTGGAAACCACAACCCAAGCTGCGGAAGCCCTTACAAATGCCTTCTATGAACACCTCCAGGACTGCATGGATCAGGCAATCCCAAATAAAACCAAGACTCTTTCCACAAAGGGCAAACGTCCAGTCTGGTGGACCCCAGCCATTAACAAACTTTACAATAAGAGGAGAAAGCTATTACATGATAGAACAAAATCCATAAAAGGGAAGTCAACCCTGATCATTATTAGTAAAAAAGTACGAGCACTCATAAAATCAACTAAGGCCAGTTTTGAGAGAAAAATTGCCATGGATTCAAAGGACAATCATAAGGCCTTTTTCAGCTATGTTAGGAACCTGGGTGGAAACTCCCAGATATGCTCAGAATTAGTCCAAAATGATACAAAAATCACTGAACCCACAGACATTGCCAACATACTGGCAGACAGGTTCAGTGCAAACTTCACCCCCCTCCCTCCTAAAGGAGAGATAACTATCCCAGCCGAGTGTAGCCTCCCGGACATCTCAAATGCGCAGGTGAAAGCTGCTCTCTCTAAAGCTAAAAACACAGCATCAATGGGACCGGATGGTGTCCCCGGCTGTGTGCTACACGAGCTAAATGAGGAATTAAACCCGCACATAAGGCAGCTGTTTAATCTCAGCCTTACCACAGGATACGTGCCCAAGGAGTGGCATACGGCAACTGTTGTCCCACTCCACAAAGGCGGTGCCTCTACGGACCCTGGTAATTACCGCCCCATAAGCTTAACAAGTCTAGTCTGCAAAGCTATGGAGAGGATCATAATGGAGCTCATAAACAAAGATATAGGGGACTTGCAGACATTGGACCCGACCCAGTTTGGCTTTGTCAAGGGAAGATCATGCCTTTTGAACTTGGTCGACTTCTTCGAAACAGTCACCAAGGCCATTGATGAAGGAAAGGCAGTCCATACAGCCTACCTTGACCTTGCAAAGGCTTTCGACACAATGCCCCACTCGGGTATTGTAGAAAAACTTACCAGCTTAAATGTAAACCCATATGTCACAAGATGGGTTGCAAACTGGCTTAAGGACAGAACCCACAGGGTTAGAGTTGCTGGCGCTGTGTCAGACTCCAAGCCGGTCACAAGTGGTGTCCCACAGGGCTCGGTCCTTGGCCCCCTATTGTTTGGCATCTACTTCTCAGAAGTACAGGCCAACATAGGAGGACTTTGGCTGACAAAGTTTGCAGACGACTGCAATTTGGGCGCCATAGTGGAAAGTGCATCAGACACGGATATCCTTCAGAAGGGACTCACGGAAACAGATAGCTGGTGCCAGAGCCATGGCCTGAAGTTAAACGCCAAAAAATGTATAGTCATACCCTTCGGGAAAAACAAGGTAACCCCAAGCTACCATATAGGTGGCAATCCACTAAGCACAGAAGAGGTTATCAGGGACCTGGGGACCCAGGTTGACAGTGGCCTTTCTTTTGACACTCACATTGCTAAAGTGGTTAGAAAGACCTTCTACATTGCCCACCTGATCATGAAGGGATTCACATCCAGATCTAGTGAGGTTATTGTTCCCCTGTACTCTTCACTTATCAGACCAATGATCGAGTACAATGTCCCATTCGGGATGTATCTCACCCGACATCTGCAGCAATTGGAGAGACCCCAAAAGTTCCTCACCAAAAGGATAAAGGGACACCAAAATCTGTCATATGCTGCCAGATTGAAGAAACTCCAGCTCTATTCAGTCGCATACCGTCTGCTCAGAGGTGACATGTGCCTGACATACAAGGCCATGTCCAACCCGGAATTAATGGACATGCTCCACCTCAAAAATCCAAATCCACCAAAACCACTAGAGCAAGCGACTTAAACCTTAGCACGGATATAAATAGGACGTGCTGGAGGGATAGATTTATCACTCAGAGACTCCCTATGCTGTGGAATAAAATCCCGGTCCATGTGAGGCAGAGCACCTCGCTGACTCTGTTCAAGAGAAATCTAGACCTGTGGATGGGAGATCGTAGGTTTACCCCGGGAATCATCTCTGGGTCACTGCTGGACAGAGGCACAACAAACTAATGGGCACAGTATTTTTTCATATAAGGGGTGGCGTAAGCCACAAAAATTTGGGCTAGGCTTATAAATGCCTTAGGGCAGATAGCCTAGTATAAACCTATGAACCTATGAACCTAAGTTCATTACCCTGGGATCTTACAATTGCAGTACCAGTGGGGATGTTTATGCCATTGGATGTGATTGTCTACCTGTAAAGTGGTATACAGGCCAAACCAGAAGAATGGTGAAAAGAAGAATTATGGAGCATTTGGGGGGTGTGAGGCATGATAGGCTTAATAATCCTGTGGCCCAGCATTTCCATGCTGTTCACAATGGTAACACTAGCAGTTTGCTTTTTCTGTTTTAAACAAACCTTATGCAGTACAAGGCATGGAATATGGGCGCATTTTGTTAAGGATGGAAAGTAGATATATTATTAATTTTGGAACTTTGTGGCCCCATGGGCTTAATATGAAGTTAGATTTACATGTATAGGATGAAATATTTCAGTACACATTATTTTATAAATGCATAGCCAGATAGAATGAATGATTTATATGTACAGGGTAAAATATTTAAATATTTACGCATTTGTTAATCTATATATGCATTGGCATGAACTTCTTAAATTATTAAGTTAAATACAATAGGAATGTAAGGGGTTGCATTTTAAAAGTTTTTTGATGCACTTTAAATGTTTCTGAAGCAATTTAATTGCTCAGGATGCACTTTAGATTTAAATTTTCTTGACTCACTAATTAATCAACTATTGTAGGGCAAAATGTTTTAGTATTTGTTAATCTAGACATGTATAAGTGCTTTTGTATGAACTTGTATTTTAAAAGTTTTTTAATGCACTTTAAATGTTTCTGAAGCATTTTAATTGCTCAGGATACACTTTGGATTTAAATTTTCTTGACTCATTGATTAATTGATCAGCCATTGTTGGGCAAAATGTTTTAGTATTTGTTAATCTAGAGATGCATAAGTGCTTTTGTATTAACTTAAATTCTAATGTTAAATGCAATATAATGTAAGGGGTTGCACTTCATATGTTTTGATGCACTTTGAATGTTTCTGAAGCACTTTACTGCTCAGGATGCAGTTTAGATTTTAATTTTCTTGACACACTGATTAATTGATC
>NC_056735.1:739993996-740036496 GCF_019279795.1 Protopterus annectens | reverse complement strand
TCTTTTAACAGCTTCCCATGTCTCTTCTGTGGTGGCCACTCTGCATGTTGGAGAAGTAAGTGTATTATAGCTTTCATAGCTGTAAAACTCCTAGCACTTCTACATTTTTGTCTCCAAATTTGTAGTAAAAGAGGCAGGTAAAGCTCTATGCACTGCAAAGAATTGTGATTAGTTCTCTCTTATCATTAGTTATGCTGCTCCATCCTGGGTTTGGAGGTTGGCTTAATGGCTAAGGCGTTTTCCTCACAGATACAAGGTACTGCATTTGATTCTTACATTTGAGGGAAATTGGTTAGGCTTCAAATGTCCGGCAAGGATAGTTAGCCTAGTACTTACCTATTTAGGATATTTGTTATTGACACAGATATCAAGATTATAGTGCTGCATGAGGAATATTAATTTATTTGGAGAAGGAGGAAGATGAGACTAAGTCATGCAGTAAATCAGCCAATGAATGTCAGTATATACAGAATGTACATGGATTACTGCATATTAAGATAGGATGAGTAGCTGACAACTAGCTCGGATGATTAAGACAAAGTTGAGTTGTTTACAAGATGCTTCCTCTCATACAAGATGCAGAGTTTGATTCCTTCCACCTCCATTTGCCTACTGTGTGACACTTAGTAAGTCAGATTACTAGACAGTGCTTCCAGGTCACACCTAAAAGGGACACTTTTGTCCAGTATGATCAAACAGTTAAATTAATAAAATAAAGCAAAATAAATAAACAAGTAGTTTCAGTGCAGCTAGGTACCTTACAGTATAGTATCTGATTTCTAGCAGAGTACCATGTTGTGTCTAGGATGCAAGTACAATTCTCCTGTAAAAGATGTACAGCTACTGAGTGATTCTGTGGTGCAGAAGAATCAAACCCTTGCTATAACACTGACACCCCATGTTTGACTAGTGACACAGGGGCTGGAGGGGTCACACCAGGGGGTGGAAGTGAGCAGTTGCTGCAATATGGCATTAAGGGCCTAGAAAACTCCATGCTGCAAGTGGGTATACCACTTAGTTGAAGGAAGTGTGCATGCACCTGATGATGTAGTACTAATATAGAGCATGCAACAGTGCTGTAGAGAGGTAGTGGGAGTTAGGATACATTCCACTACAGCAATATGATGCTACAGTAAAATCCTCAAACTCTTCGTCAGACCTAGACGTAGTGTTAGATTGTGTCTGGGGGAGACTAAGGCTGCTCAGGTAGATAGGGAAGGTGAGGCAGAGGAAGAAGAAATGCCATCTGGAAAATAAGCTAAAACTCGGAAATGGATACAAAAGAGGATGTTTTCATTTCAGACAAGAGGAAGTATGAATTATATACAATGATTCTGCCAATAACTAGTCAGAATGTTGCTGAATGTGAAAACAGGCTATTTTCCATTGAGGTTTTCACAGGATAAATTCTCATTTGCTTAGGGTGCAGCAAATTGAAAGGTTATAGTAAGGGGGCACAGAGGACAAAGCTCGCAGCATAGGAGATATGAGCCCCCCCCCCCCACACACACACACACACACACACACATAAAACGTATATCTATATTCTGTCTTATAGTAACATTTTTTAATTTAAATTGAATGATAAACAAAAACTTACAAGTTTTGTAAAAAGGAGATAAGGCAGTTAGTTGTGCAGCAATAATGTGACTAAGGAGACTTTCGTTTGTAGACACAAGCTAGACTCCCACTCCAGAGGAGGCAAATGTCTTTCATTTTTATTGCTCCCCTTCCAGAGGAGTATTTCTAATATGTATGGGCATATTATGGCTGCCTGCATGCATACATGCTTTCAGAGACTTGATACTTGCAGTAGTGACCCTCTTTCTGACTTTCCTTTCATGTGATCTGGATGCAAGCTGGTTGCTGGAATCACAGTGAGAAAAACATAAATTGGGAACTGATAATTTCCACTGAATACCTTTAGATGCAAATGTCTAAGTAGTCTATGCTGCTGGATGTGGTAAACTTTGGAACAGGCTGCTATGACTTCTGTGCACTCTAGTTTAAACAAATTTATAATAAGACAATCCTGGTAAAACAACAACTTTTGCCAAGGGCATTATAACCTTGCTAAACCTTGTCCCTTTTTGTCTTAGAACTATACATTACAGTATGGAAAGATTTATCTAAGAAACTATTCTGGGGCAAAACACCAGACATAGACTCCACAGGGGTACTTCATGTTCCACTTATATATATTTAGGACTATCCATTCAAGGTAACCAGTTACTTTAAATTGAATCCTTACTAGAAATAGTATTTTATTTTACTTGCATACTCAGGTACCTGAAAATTGCAGGATGAGCCCTTGCTGTTAGACCATGAGATTAATACCTGATGATGATTTTGCCTCAGACTGTTGCATGAGGCACCTTACTATTATCGACATACATGCAGTTTGGGAGATGTCCACTGAAGAATATGCTGTGTGTGTAAAATCATTCCATTATTTGTTACCATTAGGTGGAAAGCTTTCTGACCTTTTGGTTAGGTGAGTGCAGAATACTAACAACAAATCCTTAGTGCTTTCATCTCTACAGGGTATACTATCAAATGACTGATGACTACAACTTTGAAGAATGCAATCTCATGACGACTGCATCAGTATCTGAAACAGCTGAAGCACACAAGGACATAAAACACTAAATACTAGAACTTCCTGTTACCCAGGACCCAGGAATGAGTGCTAACATGGGTCCTGTAGGTGGGGTAGGTCCAGGAGTTTGATATTGTGGGTTTTCTCTCTTTCAGATGTCAGTGCACTCATAATGAAATTGCAGTCTTCAAGGCTGTGTTACTCAATCATTTGATCGCAAACCCCTCTACAAATAGCAATGAGACTTTATTAGAACATTCTGATTAAGTTACATTGCTATTTGTAGAGACAAAATTATTAAATGTTGGCAGCAACTAAATGTTTTTTCATTGGAGTCTCTTGAAGCTTGTTTTGTTTTTTAGTTTGTTAGTTAATACTTCTTTTGACAGTTGTTTTCTTTGTGTTATCAATTTTTGACTGCAGTGTAGGACAAGCTGGAACACTGAGGCTGATGTTATTTTGTATATTTATTTTTAACTATACTCACAGGGATGGTATCTGATTATTTTCATTTGTATTTGTAGGCTCAGTATGATGTAAATTGTGTTAGTGCACCCGTCTAGAATTCAGTAAATTTTGGCTGTGGTGAATTGCCTCTGCTTTACTGTTTCATGGACAGAGTTACAGCATATGCTGTGGGTTGCTGTGTAAATGGCTTTCAGGCCTGCCCACTGGTAAGCTGAACTTATGAATTTATATGTCACTAGGCTAAGTCATCTTAATACCACCACTGATAGATTCATTTCATCTTCACTGAAATATGAACAGCTAAACAGCCTTATCCATTAATAAAAACATGACTGATAGATTTGCCACTGGAACTACATAAATAGCTTTTTCTTCTGGTGAAGGCTACCTTGTTGAGGGATTTGTACTAGAAACTCATAAATTACTTATTTTTTGTACTCCTGCTAGGATTCAGTGGTAAATTACTGACATGGTTTTCTACTGGGTGGGTTTGGACCTCCCCACCTGACACCATACATCTTACAGCTATAGAAGATGGCATAGGAACTAAGCCAGTGTTATATGAAAGGCTGGGACAGAATCATTGGATTGGAAAATGATGGTAGTTTTCCCCATCTTCAAAGGGGAGACAGGACCGTACATTTTAGTGAGAAGGTTCATGATCCTCAGTCTCCCTGGAAAGCCTATGACAGGATGCTATTAAGCAAGACATAATCAAATATCCAAGTCTCTATGTGTGATTCAACCCTCGTCATGGAATAGCTGATCACCTCTTTGTACTGACACAGATATTTAATAGGCTATGGTGGCTTGCAAGTACTGTCTACATGTTTTGTTTTCATCTAGACCTGTGAAGGCACATGTTTACATATCTGGAATTTCTTGTGGAAGGTGTTATAACCATGTCAGGTCCCATGGCACTGCTGCATAACATTTGATCCCTCTGTTTGAGGGAGAAAAGTTCCATCCGCATTCAAGGCTTTATGGTAAATGTGTCTCATCTCCCCTCTGGTTTATGAGTCTCATATAGAGGATATCAAGATGCACCCAAGGTATTGACAGCATCTTGCTTCAAGTCACATGTCAGGAGACATTGAACAGTAGTGAGGCTCACTGGATTTTGTCTTTTGCTGTGTGCAGCTGAGTCTGTCCTTCTCTTCCCAAATGACAGTAATCTCTAGCATGCACATGAGTGTTTGATGCTGCGATTCGAATGAAAAAGCACATTTCTAAATCAGAGACCGTGGTTTTTGCCCTAGAAAAAAAAGTAGACTGTTCTCCAAAGGTGATTGGCAGCTTCTACCTGAGGTGGATGAGTTTAAGTATTCTGCAATCTTGTCAACAAAGGAGGTAGAGGAGATTGAGATAATGAGCAGCAGGTGGGTATAGGCATGACACTGCTGTAGATACTGCATCAGACTTTGGTAGCAAGACAAGTCATGACATATAGATTTCAGTGTATTGATAATTCAAAGTCTCCATCCTGACTTGAGGTCATGAGTTCTGGGAACTCAGTGAAATGATGATACATTGGATATAAACAGCCAAAATTAAGTGCCTTCACAAAGTATCTTGGCTGTCTGTTCATTATAGAGTGAGAATCATGGTAATCCAGGAGGAACTTGGAGTGCAGCCATTGCTCCTCATATTAGGGAAAAGTCAGTTGAGGAGGTTTAGACACCATGTAAGGCTGCTACTGGGTACATCCTCCAGCACATATACCAGGCAAGGCTTCATTAGAGGAAGCTTGGGCACAACTCCAGACAAAATGGAGGAATTAAAGCTCTTGTTTTCCTTTGTAATAACTGGAGATCCTACATGATAAGATGGAAAAATGCTCATAGGGGGAGTGAAGTCTGTTCCACCCTGTGTAGCTCGCTACCATTATGATCCTCACAAACAACGTGTTGTTTAGAAAATGGGTAGATAGAAAGGGCTCAGAAAGAGCTTGAGCACTGGTTGGTGAATCTCAGTGGATTTCACCTTCTTTTTTCATTATGTTGCAACCATTTCCAGATCTTTGGTAGTCTACTATAGGTTATTATGTCTCTGCTCTTATAGCACATACTTGAAGGTGGTGTTCAGATCTACATGTTAAAGATTTGACCCAAAGTAGCTAAAGTATTTATTATATTAGCTATGACTTCACAAAGCTAAGTCTCTTAAATTGCAACATAAATTAACGTTGCATTACAAATATGCGTTTCTGTTAAGAGATTCTGTATTTTGAGAAACCTGGAGTATAACATGGAAGTAGTGGGTGACTGAATGTACTTCTCTTGTCTCAAACTTTCAGTATGGTTTTTAAATCATTATCAATACACAGCTTAATTATTCTGGCTGGGGTACATTATTGTTGAAGACTAATTTCATATTATAGATGAAAGCAATACCATTGTCAAGCAATGTACATCATTGTGCATATGATATACTCTCTGCATAATATCTATATACATTGATATTATGCATCACATCTTTAAATTCATGCTTTGGTGTTTCAGTGATGAGAAATAAATATTGATTTAAGAAAAAAAATTAAGTATACATATGAAAAAGAAACAAGTAAAGACTATATGCTAAAAATACAGAGACTTACAAAGAGTAAATTGTAGGTGAAATGAGAGGGAAAACATAGATATTAAATACATATGAATTAATTGTTTTGTTTAGTTTGCATAACAGAGAAGGGAGAAATTCTGAAACCAAACTGCAAAAATGTAATGTTTTTATTTTATTTTATTTATGAGGGGGCAGGAGGCAGCTTGTAATCCAAGCCTTTCCTAGTAGAAATTAAAATAATTCTTAGTAATTGGGTGAGACAGGATTCATATTAAAAAAAATTCTGATAAAAACACTAACTCATCCTTTTATTAAGGACAAAATAAGAGCAGAAGGAAATATGTATGTTTCAATATCACAAAAAAGGACAGGTAATAGATGGAGCAGTGCAGAACAGTTAGTTTGCTCCTAGTGACTGGAAAAATTATAGAATCGCATCAGAATGAAAAAAGTGCCCTCATGAGTCCATGTGAATAGGAATGGGAAAGGGAATCAGGACCCAAAGCTCTGTTGTTTCACTGACCTAAAATTAATTTAGTAAAGGCAAGAAGAACAAGGACATTGTGCAGTTAGAACTTTTGAATTAGCACAAAATTTCCACAAACTATGGGGGGGGGGGGGGTTGGCAGATGAAACAAGCATCTTTCATCTTTTATTTAACATTTTGAAATAAAGTGATACATTCTTGTCAAAATAATTTACATTGCATACAGCATTTTTTTGGAAGACCCACATGTCACAATATGATTAGTCACATCAGTAAATCACTATATTATGCAGCTGCCTAAACCTTTCCCTGCCACTGCCATAGCCACCAAACAGGCCCAATAGTTTGCAGGAGAAGCTGACTGATTTTCCTTCAGTTCTGAGTGCATTGTCAGAAGAAGTCATGTGTTTATTTGCTTGTTCACCACGTAGGCAGACTGGCTAAATAATTAAACCAGGCCTATGGTGTGGGAGCCCATGTAGTTTTACATTTTGGAGCATTATTCTAGCCTTTTAATCTATGCATGTGACATACCAAGCAGTGCCTATAAAAAGGAAAGAAAGTAGATTTGTGTTTTCTGTTTCAAAGCCCTTAGTGTGATAATATCTTGACACCAGACAGACTGTAAGAAAATGAAGGGAAGTGCTGAGTTAAGTGATCTAAATGCAATCAGTATTCAAAGCAGGGGAAGACTAAAGGGGTTATGCATCCATTCTTTCTACTACCAGGCCATCTTAACCTCTTTAATTATGTGTAATTTCAGATGGTGGCCCAAAACAGCCGATTGCTTTCGCTGTTTTTGCTTCTTTTATATAAATGCTTATCCCTTCAAAAAGGTTTGACATATGCGCGTGTAACTTTATGGACATGTTGTGGGCATAATCATCTAAAATTCCCTTATGTTGAACTCCTACCCTCAAAGGCAAGGGAGAATCTGTGTCTCAAATATTAATGAAAAAAATATGATGTTATTTATTTGTTAGGGTTATGTGCTGACCCACCACTGCCAACCAGTAATCAAGGAGCCTCAGTCCTCACCACTGGCAGCAGTGGGGCAATGTTCACTGGGAGGATAACAAGTACACAAACAGTATTTCCAATACAGCTCTCTGCATCAAGTGCAATTTCCCTTAAGGGCACAAAGAGACCACAGTCAGCCCGGGGCTAGATTCTCACTCTATCTCCAGCTCCCCAATAAGACTCCCCACTGGCACAGCTATAGAGTTCAGATCTCAGCTGAGTGCCCAAGCCAAGACTTCCAGCACCCTCTCTTTCCAACCAGTGATTCATGTCCCTACCCAAGTAGCTGACACACACACTCTTTGAGGTTTGATTTACACACACACACACACCTGAGAAAGGCTGGCACAGGTTTACTAGCTATGCCCCCTTCTGCCTAGACTATAATGTAGTTTTCACTGCCACCAGTTACTCCTGCCAGCTACCATAAAGCTCTTCCAAGGGTATCCAATAAACTGAGTGATATTAATATTAATACAAAGGGTAGTTTGACCATGAGCAAGGGTATTAGGAGTGGCCCCACAGTGTCACCAAATAAATATGCAAACATTCTTAAAACTTACATATCTCTACACAAATCAGCCACAATGAAAGGTATATTTAATGTGTATCTGTCTGCTTGGAATGACATGGCCGACAGACCACAATGCTTTGACACAGATGGCCTGCACCTGTCATCCCTGGGATTCCGGATACTGGCTAAGGCTCTTGCTGCCCCTATAGTGCCTTTTTTAGGCAAGGTTCAAATAACAAATTCACCACCATAACAGGAACGGGCAAGCAAAAACTGAGGGTAATGTTACTCAGTGCTAGAAGTCTAAATCTCAAAATGCACTCACTCGAGGCACTCCTTAAAAGGGAGAACATTGATATCTGTGCAGTGACTGAGACCTGGTTCAAGGCTCCAGAGAGCACCCCTGCACTACCAGGCTATAACTCATACCACACTTTTCAACCATGTAACCTGGACCGAAACACCAAAGGCAGAGGTGTGTCCATATTCATTAAGGATATCCACACCTCCAGGCTAGTTGCTCAGCATAATGCATCCGAGGTTATCCAAGTGCAACTAACTCTGGGCAAAACTGCAATCCAAATTGTAGCCTGCTACAAATCCCCCACCATACCCCAGGATTCTCACTCCTCTTTTCTTGATGTACTAGAAAATATTAGGGTTCAACTAAACACCCTAATAATGGGTGACTTCAACTACCTCACCATTAACTGGGAAAACCTGTGTACCAACTCCTTAGCTCAATGCTTTCTGGAATTCAAAAACTCCAGTGCCCTGGATCAACTTATCCACAGCCCCACTAGGGGCAACAATATCCTAGATCTAATCATTACCAGCATGAATGACCAGTGTTCCACACCTGAAGTCAACTCCTCGTTGGTCCGATCCGACCATAAGCTAATCACCCTTGATATTCACATCCCGCCCCCACCCAACATTAAGGAAACCAAGGTAAAAAATTTCTCCAAAGCCAACTTCATGCTTCTTAAGACAGAAGTGTGAATTTTATGACACCCATGCAGATGGACAATACAGTTACAACTGCTGAATCCTGCACAAATGCACTCTATAAGCACTTACACGAGTGCATGGATCATGCTATCCCAAACAGAACCAAGATGCTATCCTCCAAAAAAAGAAAGCCAATCTGGTGGTCCCCTGCCATAAAAAAACTGTACAACAGAAGGAAGAAACTGTTGTAAAATCCCATGAGTGGAGGAGCTCCCTGGTCAGCCTCAGTAAGAAGCTGAGATCCCTTATAAGATCCTCCAGAGCTAGCTATGAAAACAAAATTGCCACTAATTCTAAGGACAACCACAAAGCATTATATAGCTATGTCAAGAATATTGATGACAACACCCAAATCTGCTCTGAGTTACAGCACAAAGGCATGAAAATTATGGAACCAACTGGTATTGCCAACATCCTGGCAGATAGGTTCAGTGCTAACTTTACCCCCCCACCACCTTCTAAAGGGCCCATATCTGTACAGGAAGAATGCAGAGTCCCTGTAATCAAAACTACGCAGGTAAAAGCTGCACTCTCTAAAGCCAAAAAAACAGCATCCGTGGGACCGGACAATATCCCAGGCTGCATTTTATACGAACATCAGAACAAACTGGCTCCCCACTTAAGCAGCATGTTCAATAATAGCCTCGCATCAGGCTTTGTGATCACGGAATGGTGCACAGCAACAGTTATCCCACTCCACAAAGGGGGAGTCACCACTGATCCTGGGAACTATCGACCTATTAGCCTGATGAACCGGGTCTGCAAGGCCATGGAACGTATCATCTTGGAACTCATAAACAAAGACATTGGTAACCTCCAAACTCTGGATCCCACCCAGTTCAGGTTTGTGAAAGGCAGAGCATGCCTCCTGAACCTGATCGACTTCTTTGAGGCAGTAACCAAAGCCGTAGATGAGGGTAAGGTGGTTCACACAGCCTATCTTGACCTCGGCAAGGCTTTCAACACCATCCCCCATTCTGGATTTATAGCTAAACTAACTAAACTAGGTATAAATCCCTACGTCACAAGATGGATTGCCAACTGGCTCACTAACAGAACCCACACTGTAAAAGTTGCAGACTCCAAATCTGACCTCAAAGCAGTGACAAGTGGAGTACCACAGGGTTCCGTCCTGGGACCTTTCCTGTTTGGTATCTACTTCTCTGAAGTACAGGCTAACACAGAAGGCCTCTGGCTAACAAAGTTTGTAGATGATTGCAAACTAGGAGCCATAGTCAAGTCCCCAAATGATGTGGACATCCTACAGAAGGGCCTCGCTGAGACAGATGCCTGGTGTCAGAGCCATGGCCTCAAGCTCAATGCCAAAAAGTGCAGTGTCATCCCCTTTGGTAAAACCTTTGTACCCATGAACTACCACATAGGCAGCAATCTACTTAAAACAGAATGTGTGATAAGAGACCTTGGGACCCAGGTGGACAGTAGTCTCTACTTTGATAGTCACATCGCCACAGTAGTCAGGAAGTCCTTCTGTGCGGCACATCTAATCATAAAAGGGTCCTCATCCAGGAAAAAAGAAGTCATTGTTCCCCTCTACTCGACACTCATTAGACCCATTATGGAGTACAATGCCCCTTTTGGAATGTACCTCACAAGACATCTGCAGCAGCTGGAAAGGCCACAGAAGTACTTCACAAAGAGGATTACTGTCCTCAAACAAATGCCCTACACTGACCGCCTCAAAAAACTCCAGCTTTACTCCATAGCATATTGCCTACTCTGAGGTGATCTCTGCCTAACATATAAAGCTATGTCAAACCCAGAGCTGTTGGACATGCTACACCTAAATAAATCCCAATCCCTCCAAGCTACACACTCTAGGGACCTAAACCTTGTCACCACAATAAACAGAACATGCTGGAGGGATAGATTCCTGTTACAGAGACTTCCCATTCTCTGGAACAGGCTACCTATCTATGTCAAGCAAAGTTCTTCATTAGCACTCTTCAAGAAAAATCTTGATGAGTGGATGGGAAATAGAAAATACATGCTGGGGATCACTTCTGTGTCTCTGCTCAACGGTGGCAAAGGAAAATAACTTTCTTGGGTGGCATAAGCCAGGGAACCTGGTTGGCTAGGATTACGTAGGCCCTTGGGCCGATAGCCTAGTACCTACCTATGAACCTATAGTAGATAATAAAAGAACAGTACAATACTAAATACATATTCACAGTGACATCAGACTTCAAAACCACTGGAAATCTTTTAAATAACATTGCAGTACAGGCTCACACAAAAAAAAAAAAAAAAAACTTCTTAACTAGGCTCACTATATTCCTGACTGAATCTAAGAGAACTATACTGTTCCCTAGAAACTTACTTCATTAGAGCAAGGCAGATGTGTTGAATGGTGCTTCATGTTGTTGGGTCCAAGACAGAATGCAGAATGCTCTGTCTCACTAAGAGACTTCTCAAACTAATATATAAAATATTACTGCTGGGATAGCTTGCAGAATGACATCATTTCTGGTCATCTGACTTCTTGTTCTCATGCAAATCCCCATTGCTGAAGCTGGCAGTATTTAGCATCTACCTGTAAAAATACTCATACAAGGGCTTTTGCTTAGATCTTTGGCAGATGCTGGAAGTCATAAAATAATTACATTCCTTCATGCTTCCAAAGTAGCAATTAGCTCACCCTAAAGACAATACAGAAACCTTCCTAGTACAGACTTTGTGTCTCTTTATGCATTGAAACATCTTTATGGCGTAGCCTATAAAGTAATTTACTTTCAGATATTTTTCTAAAGTTTACTGGACTGAGGTTAACCTCCTGTATTCCAGATTCCACTGTTAAAATATATACATTTAAACAGTTATAATAGTGCATGTACATTTCTGTTCTCTTCCAGTTGGGCACACTGTGGATACATTTTAAACACAGCACTTTATAAATACCTTTTCAGCACAAACATCTGTACAGAGCAGTTTGATATACACATGACATACAGTTCTAATACATTTGTAACACAAGCTTCTTGTATAAATTAGTTTGATATTCACAAATAACATATAATTATTTACAAAATTCCAGCTAGCTGTGCTGGTAGTACCTCCTTTTGTCACAGGTTATAGAACTGTAATGCTGCATCACTGTTCCTGCTCCAGGAACCATGACTAGTTTAATACACATTACTTCAACCACCTGCATTTGATCAGTGCAGCACTCTATTAGCTGCAAATGCAACAACCAGGGGCATCTGACCTTGCACTCAACCACTGCGCACTTTGACCACTTGCATGTAACCCAAAAATACATATTCTTTGTTCTGCCTTTTTTTGCCTAAGTCAGCAAGACATTGCATGTTTGCTTTTGATGTTTTGTATTTGCTAATCTAAAGATAACTAGCTATACTTTTGTTGTAAAGCTATTGTTTTACAAATGCTACAATTTTCATTTTCTAATGGCTGTTTTGGTCTAGCTTTATCCAAAAAGCATTCCGGACTCAGAAACACCAATAAATTGTTTTAATTTTACAAAGCTTTTGGGATTTCTCCCTTTATCAATGTTAAAAAACAATTAAAAAAAAACATCAGTTACTTAAATATCAAATTAAAATTTCATCACAAAACACAGCCTCCAATCAAACACAAAATTAAGTTTAGTAAAAATTAAAAAAAAATATTCACTACATAATTTTTAAAAATTCAGCATTAGAAAACTTAATCACTGATGTTCTTAGGTGGTTCCCCATCCAAGCCCAACCCTGCTTAGTTTCTAGTATCAAACAGGATCAAGTTTATTCAAGGTAGTACAACTATCTAAGCAAATAACAATACTTAGTGTATAAGTTATTTCAACTTATTTTGTTTCTGCTTCAAAACTGGTTTTAAACTAGCAGCTGAATTAATACCAGGTTCATATTTGGTCTGTCACCATAAAATCCATTTGCATTCAATGATTTCTAGTTTGTTATTAAAATTGCCTCCTCTAGAGCTTTTAGCCAATACATAAATAGCCTTAAGATTAATTATATGATCAGAACAATAGCTGGACACATGCTTAGCAAGGGAATTAGTACTCATGTTTCTCCTTATGTCCGACTGATGTTCTGTAATACATTCTTTTAGCTTCCTGGTACTTTTTCCTACATAAAAACTAGTACACTTTAAACAAGTAGCCAAATAGACTATTATATTAGTATTACAAGTGGCAGTGCAGTTAAAGTGATAGATCTTCCCTGTAACAGGATGGATGAATTTGTGGATGCTACATATTAATTTGCAACAAATACAGACATAACATGGAAAAGTGCCAACCTTACTACTGGATTTATGTGCAGCAATTTCCTTAACATCTTCATAACAGAGATATTGTTTAAGGTTCTGACTGTTCTTGTATGTAAAACTGTTTTTTTAACAATAATCAGTCTCAATTCAGGTAGAGGCTGCAAAAGTGGCCAATTATCCATGACATTTTTCCTTAATCTGTTCTTCTATTAAAGGGAGTAATATACCTTATCCCTATTTGTTCATTGTTCCTAGAAGGCATGAACTCTTGGTTCACATTACCTGTAAAATAAGGCTTCACAGCTCCTTGTCTGTCACTAATAACCTCACAATTTAATCTTTGTAACAATTCACTGTCATAGCCTCTATCCTTAAACTCTTGTATTATATTATCCATCTGTTCAATCCAGATATTTATATCTGTGTTCACTCTACTGGCCCTTAAAATTTAACTCTTTTCCAATTATTTTAAACATATGATTGGCATGCATACTTTTCCAATGAAGATATCAGTTAGCTTGTTCTTCTTTTCTATATATGCTGGTGGACAAACTATCTTCATGTTTACTAATTTTAACATCTAAAAACAGATTTCTTGATGGAAGTAACTGAGCTTAAACTTGAAAAAGATAGTAGTATTATTTAAGTAACTAATGAAGTCAGTCAGTTCTTACTCACCACCTTTCAAATAAAGAAGATAACATCCACAAAGTGTTAAAAAAAGAATACACTTTGAAAAACTAGAAGTAGGACTAATGACATATTCAACTTCCCATTAATTAAGGGCCAGGTTACATATGTGTTTGTGATGGGAGTACCCATTGCCACACCAACTATCTGATGATAAACTTGATTTTCAGGTATAATCTGTTCAAGTTCCAGAAATTAAGAGTGTGAGTTTTGTTAATTTATAGCTTTCCTTGAAGTGCTATGGTCACAATTTAGCTTTTTATTGGCAAAGGTCAGAACCATACTCCTATGTCCTATTTAGAAAGATATGCATATTTTTTTAGCTGTCTGAGGTGGTAATAGTGAAGAAGATATTTTGGAACTGGCTCAAGAAGCATGCTTTGCTTTCCTAAAAATGTGTTGTATTGTGCAAGTGATATTCATATGTAATTGCCATCAGGAAGATGAACAACAAACATAGAGACTATAAATTATCATAGTATGCCTACATACAATGCGTTTAGTCATTACATGTTTGACTTCTTTACCATATACTGGTCACAACTGTTTTTTTTTTTCTTATCTCTTATTTAAATATGTGATGCCTAACATATAGTAAACATGGCAATATAATGCCATAATGTAGGGAAATACTTTCCAAAGAGTCTCTTCATCAACAAAGTCATATCTTATTGAGCCTGTCTGATGCTAAGATTCCGTGAAACTATTTGTAAACTTGTTAATGTTTTTGGTGAGTCTGGCTACTCCATATACAGTAACAATGTTAGGAGTGACACACAGATATGAGATTCAGTGTCCCCATTAATGTACAATTTCTACAGTTGTCATTTAGCATACAGACAATGATTAATTATCTGAGGGGACTGGTTTTGCCTGTGGTAATGGGAGAAGACATTTTAATTGTTTCTGAAGGTATGAAAGTTGTTAGATCAAGTCCATCTCTGCCTTTTCTGGTCTTTTGAATACCATTGGCCAATACCATCTTAGCAAGTCAGCATAAATCACATGAAGAGCTCTTCTTTAGCATGTGTTTGGTGAAAATGTAATTTTCTCTTTTTCTTACCAATATTATACATTTCTGTACTAAGACCTTTGAATGTTTCTTAATACAAAATAGGAAGTTCCCTTTTATAGTTTTGTTTAAAAAATACAAGGTGAGATAATGTGTTCTAATAATAATTTAGGCTAAGTCATCTTTTTGTATATAAAATGATTTTAACAGGGAATATAACATACATTCATCATAATTTTCTGTCCTGTAGAGTTTAAGCTAATTTGTATTGTTAAATGTTTTCTTACAGTATTAATAATATATAATCTAATACTAGAAACATTTTTGTTACACGCTCTCTTTAAATCAGAATTGGCAAAATGTTCATAGAGTTTTTTTGTGTGATGTTTTTTAATTGCTTTTTGTCAATGATCACACTGTTCTAAATGTAGCGGAGAGGTATTAGACTTACTCTTGTTGATGGGTAGGAATGTTTGGATAGATTCACTATTCAAAATAGGAGTATTAGACTCCATGAGGGGAAAGAAGGGTAATAGAAATTTATGTTTAATCTTTTGGGAAATATTTTGTCTTTTATTGGTGTTTACTATCATTATTAATAAGTGCATAGTTAATCTCAAGCTTGCTGGTTTTATATTTATCAATGAGCAGTTCAAGAATTTTGAGAGTGGTTCATTGTCAATATCATACTTTTGGAATTATGATGTCATAATTTGTATGTTTGTCTTGCAAGAGGGGTAGTTTAAATAAGCTTCTAAATTTATTTAATTCACAGATTATCTTTTTCCAGGAGACACATCTGTTACATGAAGACATAGACATACTTAATATTAAATATTACACTGTGTTATCTAGCTTTCAGTATAACCAGAAAAATGAGCAGTAGTTATTTTCTGGAGAAACTCTATACCTATGCCTAAAATTCTAAGTGCATGCAATGATGACAAAGGAATGATTTGTTCAGTAACTCTAGAAATCAAAAGAAAATTATACACCTTCATCAATTGGTATTGGGTCCCTGGAATAGGATTTAAAACTGTTAAGCATCAACTGGATCAGATTACTCAAATCTCAAAAGATAGTATGATATTGTCAGGACATTTTCATTGCATATTAAAGGATGAAGATTCTAATACTACCAGAAAGTGAAGGATACCTGCCTCAACAAAAGAATTAATAGAATTTATAGAATTAATTCATATTAAGGATATTAACTAATTTTCAGATCCAGAATAACTTGTTTACCCATTTTTCACTTAGACATGGACCACAAGCACAAACAGATAGAGTATATGTTTTAATGATTTAACCACTAGAATAGATAAAGCTAAAGTAGTCGCTTGTCTGCTTTCTGACCACAGTACCATCACTTTTGCATTTATGTTAAATTTTAACAACAAAATTCCCATTAAAAGGATACTTGCCTATATAACCAAATTGAAGGATTTTAAAGATTTCTTTAACAAAGAAATTCAGATCTTTATTGAAATTAATTATATAGACGATATCTCACAGATTTTATTTTATAAGAAATTCAGATCTTTATTGAAATGAATTATATAGAAGATGTCTCACAGATTTTTATGGGATGCCCTAAAGCCATGTTTATATGGTAAGGTTTGAGTTGGTGTGCTGTAAAGAAAAACAATGGGACAAGGAATTGATAGATTTACAAGAAAAATTGATAAGTAAAAATTAGATAGTCAAAAAGGGAATAATAATTTGTCAAAATAAATTAACTTAAATTATAAATATTTAGACATTCTATATCATAAAACTATGATTAATCTAGAAAGGACTGAAATAAATAGTTATTCTATCAAACCAAAATCTATGCACAAGTTAGCGACTAGAATGAAAATGTTTATTAAATCTAATCATATCAAAGAGCTATATTCTCCTAATAAGTAAAAAAAATGTTACTGAACTAGAGGACATCCTAAGAGAATTTAGATCCCACTTTAATACAATCAGTCAATATAATCCGACAATGGAGTCACAAGAAGTAATTAAAACTTTTATTAGAAACCATGCTAAAAAATAAATTATCCGAAGACTGATGAAAACAATTGATAAACTTGCATTAATGTCTGAAGGTCTATCAGTTGTTTTCATCTAGTCCTCAGATAATTTATTTTTTAGCATGGTTTCTAATAAATAAATATACATGCTTTATTGTAAATGTTTAAATGTATATATTTTAACAGAAGATACTGGAAGAGAAGAGATTAATCTCAATCCACATGACTTTGAAAAATAGTAAGAAATTAAATTACTTAATTTAGGCCATAAAATTGTATCTTACAGTTCTCAATGCAGCTAGAGATAAAAAGTGTAAAAGTCTGTACTAGGAAGCTTTCTGTATTGTCTTTGGGGTGAATTGCTACTCTGGAAGACTGTAAGTGTTTTATGGTTTTATGACTTCCAGAACAGATCTTAGCAAGGCTCAGTGTGTGTCCATTACTGACATATATGTGCTAAATCATGAAAGTTTCTAGCCAAGGGGGCAGTATGGGAACCAGAAGTCAGATGACCAGATGTATGTGATGTCATTCTGTAATCCATCACTAAAAATAATATTTTAATATTAGGTGAGACTGAAGTCTCAGAGCAGTCTGTTTTTGTAACCTGACAAGGAAGCACCCCTCACCTATGTCATTTTGCCTTGCTCTAGTAAGTGAACCAGGGAATAGTAATTCTTAAATCAGTCAGGAAAATATAGTGAGATTAATTAAGTACTGTTTTTCTGTATGTGTGTGAGTCTACTCATCTGTGCTATTTAATATTTCCTGTGGATGAAACTCTACCAACCCACCAAGCATACTCAAAACAACTTTCACTTTAACATCACAGCAAAAGACAACACCACTATATACCCAACTGAACACACCAAATTGCTAGGAGTGGAAATAGACAATAAATTAAAATTTGACATTCACATATCCATGAGCGCTATACAGAAATAAGCAATTTCTCACCAAAGCAGCAAAGATTTCAATATCAAATTCCCTCCTTATCTCCACCCTACTTTATGCCTCTCCAATATATACCAACCTAAGGCAATGTGATCTAAACAAGCTAGAGACCTGCTACAACAAAATCGCCAAATTCACCACAGGGGCA
The DNA here is from genome assembly GCF_019279795.1 of Protopterus annectens. Lineage (NCBI taxonomy): Eukaryota > Metazoa > Chordata > Ceratodontiformes > Protopteridae > Protopterus > Protopterus annectens. The sequence goes on along the minus strand of NC_056735.1, from coordinate 740,018,765 downwards.
TCCTACCGTAGTCACCACTGTCTCTCACTTGCTGAACTGGGCTGGCTTGAACTCCCTCACCTCCTTCAATGGTATCAACTCTCACTCACCCACAAACTTGTAAACCATCCACTAAATGTCCCATCCCTCCAGAATCTACTCCAACCCTATCACACCACCAGACCACTAAGATCCAGCAAGAAAAATCACTTGCAGATCACTAAAGCCAATAACTCTGCTGGTGAAGCACTATTCTCTTGCGCCATAGCCAAATTATGGAACTCACTCCCACCCACAATTACCTCTGTACCATCATGCACCCACTTCAAAATTTTACTAAAAGTGCACCTAAAAACATGCTGGCTATGCCCTTGCAACTCCCACTCTAATAACATCCACCCCATCCAACCACTACCTTTCTTTCCACTCCACTAACTACCTTGATTATAGCAAGCTCCGATGCTCATAAGCCTAGTACTTATTATACAGCAGGAACTTCTCATTGTAACATTTGTTAATGTCTGTTATGTACTTCACAGATAAAGATTCTAGTTGTCTACTGATGTACTTTGTTCTTCATCTGTAAATATGTTGTAAGTAATTGCTATGTTAAATTGTTAATCGCTATGTAATCCAATGTAACTACTGTCTGTTTATTTTACTGTGGAGCTTTTCTCCCTGGGCCTCCGCTGAAAATGGACCTACGTCCAATCGGACACTCCCGGTCAACAAATTTAAATAAATAAATAAATAAAATAAATAAATAAACAGATATTCCATATTTTCAAATTCTTTTATTGTTTATTATTAAATATATTTAAAATATTTTCATTGTTGCTGGTCCTATGGAGAATATTTTTACATTTGAGAGCACTAATATCCATTTGATGACTGTATGGTCACTCCTGGAAGCCTTACTGCATTGGCCAAACACTATTGACTTGTTTCGTCATTTTAATGGCTGACTAAGCATAAGAAACACAGGGCTGTTATACCCAGCTGATGTCCATTATCATTTGGGTCACTGCACAAATATCCCAAACAACAAACTAAAATAATAAGTCAGAAAGTAAAAACCAATCAGTAAAAACAAAATGAATGACTGTGCATTAAAATGACAAAATAAGTCACGGGCATTCAGAATTGCCAATTAGCTGAAACACCTGATGTTCATAAGGGTCATTTGCATATATCCCATGTGCCTCTGATACAAGAGGTTTGGGAGGTCACTCAGTGGAAGTTCTAGCTTTGCTGGAGTTTTCATTTTGTTTTTACTGATTGTTTTTTCAATGCCTTTCTGACTTATTGTTTTAGTTTGTTGTTTGGGGTATTTTTGCAGTGACCCTAATGATAATGGTCATCAGCTGGGTATAACAGCCCTGTGTTTCTTATGTTTAGTCAAGCACTCTGCTTGTGCTGTGCTGACGAGGTCATAAGAAGGCTGAAATATGCATATCCACAGCTAGTGGGGTTGGCTTTATTGCCCTGAAATTATCAATTAAAACAATGAAACAAGTCATGGGCATTCAGAATTGCCAATTAGCTGAAACACCTGATGTTCATAAGGATCATTTGCATTTATCTCATGTACCTCTGATACAAGAGCTTTGGGAGGTCACTCAGTGGAAGTTCTAGCTTTTCTAGAGTTTTTATTTTGTTTTTACTGATTGGTTTTTCAGTGACTTTCTGATGTATGTTTTTAGTTTGTTGTTTTGGATATTTTTTGCAGTGACCCTAATGATAATGGACATCAGCTGGGTATAACAGCCCTGTGCTTCTTATGGTTAGTCAAACATTCTGTGCTGACAAGGTCATAACAAGGCCAAAATATGCATAATCCACAGCTAGTGGGGTTTGGACTTATTGTCCTGAAATTGTCCATTAAAATGACAAAACAAGTCATGGGCATTCAGAATCGCCAATTAGCTGAACCACCTGATGTTCATAAGGGTCATTTGTATATATCCCATGTGCCTCTGATACAAGAGGTTTGGGAGGTCACTCAGTGGATGTTCTAGCTTTGCTGGAGTTTTCATTTTGTTTTTGCAGTTAGTATAACCCAAAACTGTGTTTCACATAGTTAAGCATTAGTTAGAAAACGCATGATTTGGAATTATTCCACTGAGTAGGTGTCCAATAACTAGCCATTTTTATATAAGATAGCACTTATTTTCTAGCAAAAAAGGGAAAAAAAGAGCTGCAGCCAAAATGGGTTGTTTCTGCAATCAAGGAAAATGTGATTCATAGGCAGATTAATCACAGTGAGGAAAGACCTTATTATGAGATAATATGTATATCACTAGTGCTAATCAGCACTTTCCTGCATTTGTCAACTCTGGCAACCCATGCATTGAGTTGTCATAGGCACACCCCTCATTCTTTCTCATGCAAACATATGCACACATATTCAAACAAACACACACACACACACACACACACACACACACCGCCTGTCCCTTAGTGTACAGGATGCCCTCAATGTATCCTGTTCATTTTTCCCTGCCTGTCATAAACAATGAATGATTACACTCAGTCAGTAATGCCAGACATTAAATTTCATTCTTCTCATTGCTCCAGAACTGCATTATAATGCTAAACATGTTGCTCTATTAATGTTTTAAGTGATTCCAGGTAATATTTAAAAAGTAACCTATGTGTCATCTAGTGTTACTCCTGGCTTTGTCCAGAAGTATTCAGCATGGCTGTTTAAAAGTATTCATAACCCCCAAACACACGCACATGCACACACACACACACACACACACACACACAACACACACACACACACACAACACACACACACACACACACACACACACACAGACATCTTTCTCAACTGTCTCTTGATTTTACTCCTGCTTCATGCATCGTTACTCATGGACTATGACACTTCGTAAATAATGCCACACAGTAACAGTTTAATACTTCTTATTGTTCGGAAAGTAAATGAGCATGCAAGCCTTCTTCAGTTAGGGTAGACAGCTAAAACTTTTTAAGTGAGTTAAGATAATGTTGAAAGTTCACCCCCACTGTCAAGTGATAGCATAGACTGCTAAAGCTTTGCTACTGAGCTGTTATTGTACTTTTATGTTACATTTTGAAGAGTGTTACATTGAATGCATACAACTGGTAGTGATATCATAGAAGACTAATGCTCTGCAGCGTAAGCAAATTGGTTTGTATGCTGAGGATAGAGTACTCAAAGCTTTCACTCTGTTCTAACATTTTAAATTATTTTAGGGTATTTTTTATAGAATATCACTGGTGTCTAGTATTCCCCCACCCCATAAATCTTTCATGCACCAAAACTATTGTTCTATTAACTTTTTATGTGAGTTTTAGGCAATATGTAAAGAATATCCCTAGTGGTTCCCTCATCCTAAAAGTCTTTTGTGCTGCAAAACTGGTGTTCTATTAACTTTTTAAGTGAGTTTATGGTAATATTTAAAAAGTATCCTTGGTGTCTACTGTTCCCCCTGCACATATGTCTTTCATGCAGCAAAACCTGTTGCTCTATTATCTTTTTAAGTGGCTTTAAAGTAATAGTTATATTGCCAGGGTAATCCTATGGGCCAAGCTTGTAAAGGCTCCAGGGCCATTAGCCTAGTACACACCTATTAACCTATGAACTTAGCACCCCCCTCAACATTGCAGGATTTGCTCTTTAGTTTACAGGAGTTCAGAGGTATGAAATTCTCCCACATGCATATGCAGTCACACGAATGTGCACACACACACACACACACACACACACACACACAGCCGACCTCCACTTGATCACACTTATGGACACACTCAGTCACCCATTCACATATGTGTGTGCCTGCATAAGAGTTTCTTTACTACAGATATAAGCAAGCATAAGAAAACTGAATTTTCTAAATCAAACAATGGTAGGAATAACATTTGTTACAATATCCTTTTCACTCCTGTACAGGATATGGACCCTTATTGCTTCTGCCTTGGCCTCAGAGAGATTCTATAAGGTTTAAGCATAACTTTTTCTCCAGAGACTGTTACAAAATCTTTTCGAACCAGGTTACTCCTGCATATAAAACAGAAAACAAATATTTATTTGACTTTCAGAATTCCTGGACCTCCCACCTTTGATAGACTGAATGTCTCATCTATGTGCATTTTGAGTTTAGAATTCTGAACCTGCATTGGCACTTCACAATTTGAATTTTGTCGTCTGCTTTGCTGCCTACAAGAACTCCTTGCTCTTTCCTGGGCTTTAAAACATTAATCTGATATATCTCATATAGTTGTTCAGGTTTACATTTCTCCAGTGGTTTTATCCTATAAGTTATGTTTCTTATTCTTGAGTACTTCATACCAGGCCTAGACAGGAATTTATTCTCAAACATAGGCACTATGACTAATAAATATTTTGTTCATTTGTTAGAAATTTTTCAGTACATCATTTCTATTGCAACTATACTGCTGGACCAGCTAAACTTGTTTTGAGTGTTCTTCGACAGTAAGTAAACAGTGACTATTCTTGTTTGCAACACTGAAATGTGGGTAATAAAATTACTTAAAGGAGTTGACTTTTCCTCCCAGGTCTCTTTGGCAATGTTCAGAATTCTTCTTAGCTGCCATCAGTACAACATCCTTATCTGTAATGTTTCTTAATACTGATTTCAAAGTCTAATGAAACTTTTCAGCATGCCTACTCATTTGTAGATGGTAAATAGAAGCACAGCAATGTTTGATTAAAAAATAAAGAAAAACGTCACAGGTCTTTTATGACCTTTGACATAAAAAGGTGTTTTGGGTTAGAGAGTTTTTCATCTTACTACTCTAGAGAACATATTTTTACAGCATTACCAACAGCTTTAGCATTTACTGGCCACACAGAAATAATTTCTGAAAAATATCTGACATAGTCCATAATCACCAATATATATTAGTGCAGTTTTGTGATTTTTAACTAGGGGCCCAACAATATCCGTCACTATTTACTCAAAGGTTACTTCAGTAATGGGCACTGGAAATAGGGGCTCATAAACCCAAGGTTTAGGATAGTTCTGTGACAGCTTTTGAGAAAACACATTACTAATAAAATCTGGCTAACACTTTCACCCTAGTTTTTTTTCTGTCCCCAGATGCTACCCCAGTCCCAGTATGTGATTATGAGGTAACTTTAGTACCAGCTGCATAGATGGTTGGGGTACCAAGACCTAGCTTTCTAATCTGGCCTCCTTTTTGTCTACTGAACATAAATGTCATGGGAAAGCTCAGTATATGAATGCAGACTAGTACTGGTTGAAACATGCACCTACCTGTCAACCACCTGAATATTCTTTCTAACTTTTCTGAAAGTAGAATCTTTCTTAACATTAGAATGGCTAATGTTTAACTTCATTAACCCTTTTTTTGACCTAACTACATCCTTCACCCTCCTTTAAACCTTCTGACTGCACAATGGAAAAACATGATCCTTCTGCAAGTAATTCACATTAGTACCACCTTCTTCTAACTGATCCATGTCTTCTTCAAACATTAATTTTGTGTAAGGCACATTCCCTGATTCATAAGATAGCTGTCATCCTGCCACCCATATATAACTTCCTGACATCACACGCTTCCTATGCCAGTCAGACTGAGGTCCTTCACACCCCTTTTTCCACAATTCTAGGAAGTGAGGACTGTTTTACCTAAAATGATATCATGGATTAAATCAGAGACAACCCCTATACAAGCTTATTTACCCAAGGGCAGTAATAAAATTCCATTTCTGCCAAGAAGTACTTCCTTTCTTCTACATGCATGCACATACTACTTCTGCTTGTGTAATAAAGCCTTTTTTTGCTTTCTGGTACCAGTTTTCCTTCACTAATGTTAACATATAACCTGAAACTAAAAAATGTACGTACAGGTAGTCTCTCTACTCTTCCATCACACTTATTGTTAATTCACATATCATTTACAAACACAGCTTGCCCCACATGAGAAAAATTGATTCATTTAAACAACTTAAATGAAAAAAATATGGCATATATTACACTGCATACGGTGACTGGATGAATAGAAATTCTGAGCAACATTTCATTGCACTTGAAACCTTTTACGTGATCTATTTTATATTCTTTGTGGTCTTAATTTTTAAAGTCTCTAAGAGATCTTTTCCATCTCTAGTTCTTGTTGCAGTATTAGCCTTACTGTAATTCTTGAGTGAATGAGGTGCAGTTACCTTCTGTGCAGACCTAAGGAACAATTCAGCAACTGTTTCATACCTTTCCACTAGTTCAATAAATTGATGCACACTGGAAGGGTTTCCTGGTGGCACCCACCATCTTGTAACACCAGGCAGAGCTCTCAACAACTAGTCAAGGATGATCATCTCCAATACCTTCAAGAAACTGTTGACATCTGGTTGGAACCAATTGTTGGAGTCATGAATAAGACCAGATGTTGGAAAATAAATTACCTATTCCAAGGTGTAGACCCAGGTATGAAATATTTAGCTATGAAAAGTTTGGGCAATTATGGCAAGTGTCATACTGCTGCAGGCCAATGTTTCCAATCTCAATGTGCCATAATAGTTAGTTTAGTGCTGCGGTTTGAGACACTGTGCCATTAGTAGTTAAGCCTAGCACAGCCATAAGCTTAATTCACATAGCCTCCATTTGTCTCCTGTGTGACATTGAATAAGTCACCACTAAAAAAGGTGTGTGTGTCCAATGGGCTTACTCCTTTTTAACAAATGTAATTATTATTATTTTAGCACTAACCAACTCTGCACCTGTATAAGCCTTCTGTGTTCCCCTGAAAGTAATAGAGCAACTGTCCTATCCTACTCAGTATGAAGCTAGCCATCAGGCTCAGTGACTATTTCTCTTGTTAGTAGACAGGCTTATATATTATCATTTGCATTCATCTTCTTTAAGAATGAATTGGCTTAAACTGGTAAACTCATGTTGATGCAGACAACCCCGCTGGATTAGAAACTCCTGCAGGTGAAATTTGAGCTTCCACTATAGATTTATAATTTTCTTGCAGGACTAATGCACTCTACTCGAATGCAGAAATATTCTGTTGAAGAGCTTCCACTCCTTCACTTTTTCTTAAGGACAAAGTCTGATTTGTTTCCTGCATGCATTGTTGTAAAGTCTGTTGGTGGTGTTTGGGTTCCTGGAAACCCTTAAATAGAACAGGAGTACATGTCTCCATCTTCCAGTACAGTCCAGCACTTTGCACCCAAACAATGAACAGCTTTCCCACTATCACAAGGTTTTCCTTTTTTAGGCACAGGACATAAAATTATTCACCATTTGCATCCAAATGAACCCCCCCCCCCCCCCACTGCCACAAGGTTTTGCCTTGAATGGGCACAAGGTACCAATGATTAGCAAACAAATCTGCAAGGTATCTAGAGTTCCAATTTTAGGAAATTTATAATTAGGGGAGAGGGATGAATGAATATGTAGTTCATAAATACTTTTGAAAATGCAGAGTTTATTCCTACCCACTGCTAGTCACAGTTGTCTCACCCTATTGTCAATTGACAGCAGGTGCTCAGCCGGGATTGGGGGTTGGTGCCATCCATGCTCGGCATTCTTGGCCTGAATTCACAGTAATTCAGGATTAAATCTTACCCACTGCACTTCTACATCATATATGGCATCCTAAGACCTCTTGGCCTAGAACTGGGAAATAAAGCAAACCCAGTCTAAAAGCTTTTAAATGAAATAGCACATTTTACTAAAGGGAAAATAACCAAAACAATATAAAGTTTATTCACTCCAAATACATTTTGTGTAAGCCAAATAATTAAGGAATGTAGATTTTCTTATTGTCCTTGCAGCCCTGTACATGTTATGGGCATATTTCAATTTCCTACAACACAGTCTATCCTTAACAGCTCCTGCAGCTGAGCACAGAATAAAAAACGTCTTTAAAAGAGTTCAGTAATTCAAGCACAAGCTATAGAAAAAAATAGGCAGGTTTCTGCTAATCACTAAACAGAGATTATCCATCAGGTTTATACTTTATCTGCAATTAGACCCCAGCCTATATTACAACTAATATATCTGTTCAGTTCTGTAGTAACTACACCCTCTTTATATGATAATGCTTTTACTAGGATGCAATATAGCTTTCTATTTTTAAGAGGATGTACAGCTTCAAAGTACAAAAATATTGTATTAAAATGATTATTAGCATTAAAGAGCTTCACTATTAGAAGAGAACAAAAAATGGAATTCACCATCACGTGACAGTTGAACACTTCTACATTGGTAAAAATCTCTTCCTAACAGGAACTATTGGCTGTGAGATTTGGTGCTTACTTTAGGAGACCTTTTTTCAAACAGTCACAGATCCTGACCAGTGGAATGGCAGAAAAATAAAGCTATGCAGTGCAGTATCCTGATCAGTTTTCTTTATTTATAAGAATCCAAGGAGGCACAACAACATCATCTAAAGAGGTGTCACCAATGATGTCTCCAGAGCATCCTTTGCATTACATAGGAAGATCATCACAATATAATTTATGTTATTTCTTAGTCTGCTGTCACAAGCATAGGGACAATGGTATTCAAGCAACATCTCCAGTGGACTGAACACTGTTTTTAAATGTCTGACACCCAACTCAAAGAAAATACTCTGTATTCTCAACTCTGTCAAATCCAAAGAACCCATTACCATAAAAGGAAATGGTACAACATTTTTTCTAGGTATTTTCCTCCTCCTTGCCTATTAATATCAAAGTCTCTCCTTGTCTTGATCTCATTTTTCAAATTTACTCTGACAGAGTCCCTGGAGCAGAGTTAAGAGATGGTTTGATGGGCTATCATCCTGGCAGCTCAGAGGTGTTTGGGTTCTTGTCATAGTGAATATTTTGAACAAATTCAACATTTGTAGAAAAGCCCTAAACCCATTCATGATGGCTGTCATTGGCACTCACATCAACATTGGGACCTACTTCACCCTTCACCTTTATGTGAGTGTCCCCATACATACAATAGTAAGGGCCACCACATCTCCACAAGGTCTAGTAAAGTAGAAAATGACTTATGTAAGAATGATATTTGTGAGGTATTACTATACAATACATGCAGTAGAAGGAAGAAGTCATTAAATGGATCCAGAAACACAGTTCTTGTTTTGGTCAGCCTTGATCTCTGCTTTAACTATGGTGTCAGAGAAATTTATGAAAGTGCTCAGTGCAATATGGAACTTAAACCAAAGTGAGAGTCTGTTAAAAACCTATAGGACATTAAGTGTTTGATAAACTACAGGTGTATTAACATTTTGCAAAATAGTTGAGAACCGGTGAAAAAGTAAAGACCCATATCTTCCAGTCTTATCTCCATTACCTGCCTTGAAGATCAAATTTTCTTGAGCATCTACACAGGGATTCATTAAGGTACTCTGATGTGTACACCTCTGTGTACTTGTTGTTATAACATTTCCTGATTCAGCAACCACCCTAACATGGTGTTGCATGGTCCTCTACCACAAAGTCATGCAGCGTCGTGTAGGGTTGGCCCCAAGGCCATGCTGAATGCTAATGAGGCATTCCAGTGGGGAAGACATATGCTAATTATCTTATTGTTTTCTCCCTGGAACTGCCTCCAGGAAGGCATCTACATGCCAAATAATTTTAAGAAATAGCATGACCATGTAGACTTCTGCAGTCATCCCCACCACATCATGGCACTGAACACAGCCAAAAGATCATGTTCAGCTACATACTATGACCATAATATGGGGATCTGGGTTGGGGGTGTGTGTGACATCTCCACTCTGGGCTAGTAATCAAGGAGCCTGAATCCTCACCACTGACACTGGAGAGGGATGTTCACTTAGAATACAAATGGATACACTCAGTATTTTCAGATGCAGACCTCTCTGCATCAAGCAGAATTTCCCTTAAGAGCACCCAGGGAACACAGTCAGCCCAGTGTCTGTATTTCTTTATAACTGTCTTCCTCCAGGGTCCCAGTAAGGGTTGTGCTCAGTGTCTAAGCCAAGTCCTCCAACACCCTTTCTGTGAAATCAGTGCTTCATGTCCATGCTTCAAGTAGATGACACATACACACTGTGAGATTTGATTTTCATGCATGCGTATATACACACACACACACACACACACACACACACACACACACACACACACACACACACACACACCTGGGAAAGGCTGGCACAGATTTGCCCACTGTGTCCCCTTCTGCTCAGACTATAAGGTAGTTATTACTGCCAGCAGACACTATAAAGCCAGTTACCTAAGGCTCTTGCAAGGGTACCCAATTATACTGAGTGAAATTAATATTAATGCAAATGGTAATGTTGGCCAAACAGACAGGCGTCAGGAGTGGCCACAGTGTCACCAACAGATATAAGTACTCTCAAAGGTTAAAATATTCTCTAAAGGACCACCCACAATGAAAAGTTTAAATATATTTAATAATAAATAATAAAATAACATAAATATATGTAATATCTATTTACAGTAAACAGCAGAGTTTCAATAACAGGAAATATTAAAAATTCACACAGTTACAGAAAGGCAATACTTATCTATTCTCATTATATTTTCCTGACTGATCTAGAGAATTACTGTTCCTACCTACTTAATAGAGCAAAGCAAGATGAAGTAGATGAGGGATTCTTCTATGTCAGGTTCCAGGAAACAGACTTCCCTGAGTCTTCTGTCTCACCTAATATTAAAACATTATTTCTGTACTGAATGACATCACATACATCTGTTCATCTTACTTCTGGTTCCCATGCAACCCCCATTGCTAAACACTGCCAGGATTTAGCACCTACATGTCAATAATACACACACAAGAGCATTGCTCAGATCCGGTCCAGCTTCCGGAAGTCATAAAATATTTACAAACTTCTACTCCTCCTCCAGAGAATAACAAACCATGCTTCTTACAGATATTGCATCTCTAGCTTCATTCAAAACTGTGAGATAACATCTTTATAGCTTACGCCCAGTAATTTAATTTCTTTACTATTTTCCAAAGTCAGGTGGATTGAGATTAACATTTTCTCTTCCAGTATCCTCTGTTAAAACATATACATTTAAACAGTTACAATAATGCATGCAGATTTCTTTTTCTTTCCGGCAAGGCACACTGTTGATACATTTTTAAGACAAGCAGCTTTACAAATACATTTTCAACACAAGCATCTGTAGAAATCTGTTTAATAGACAAATGACATATGATTCTTTACAAAATTCCAGCTAACTGTTTTGGCATATATTACACATCCACTGCCCTACTTCTCCTGGTATAGCTAACAATACCTCACATCATCACAAGGGGAATGTAACAGACCACCAGAGATTACACTTAAAGTGCCATACCAGCATCAACAGCAGTACAGGGATTGGGAGGTGTGGTATGCACTAGACCACCATGGATTGCTCAAAATGTTGTACCAGCAAAATGGCAGTACAGGGAGCAGGGGTGGCAGATACACTAAACCACAAGGGATTAGTCTTACATGGGAGTTCTGTAACTGCACCAGCATTTCAACGGAGACAGGGGAGTGTTGGAATCACTTGACCACTATGGATGGATACCACATATTGAAGTGCCATAATGACTCGGACGTCACAGTAGGGATCAGGGGGTGAGTAGAACCAATAGACACAAGGGAAAAATCAAGAATTAAAGTGTTGTAATGGCACCAACTGCAGTGCAGGGATGGTAGGGTGGAGGCATGCACTAGACACCCAAGGTATAATATATACATGTAGTAACAGCACTTCAACTATTTCCATGGTGGGGGGGGACAACAGGAAGGCAGATATGTTAGGGATAGTTACTGGGACAGTAATAGATATGTGTGTGGGGGGAGGGTTCATGTATTGTGTACTTGTGTACATGTGTGTGTGTGTGTGTGTGTGTGTGTGTGTGTGTGTGTGTGTGTGTGTGTGTGTGTGTGTGTGTGTATGGAAGATTTGAGGAGGTGACTCTGCCTACATGAGCAGCAGTTTACTACCTGCATGTTGTGGTAGTAAATGAAAATTCAGAGACATGCAAATTAGCTAATAAAGAGGACTTGCCTTGTCTTGGGCTAACATGTCTTTGAATTGCAAATTGACACATTGTGAGAGCAGAGCATTTTTAGCATAAGTCATAGGGCTTATGCTAGGCCCTTTCGTAAATTCCCAGGTATACCTTCTTTCAAGGATAAGTTGATAAACAAAGTATCAAGATTTTCAGTAGTGTACTCAACAATGCAGATGCATTTTTCTGCCACAATATCAGCCACAAGAGAATCAGCAGGCTTTCCTGTGCACAAAGACAGATACTTCCTTCATTTTTGCAAGATGCTAATGCAAAGCCAAAGTCCAGCATAGCAATTTGAGTTCCTTTTTTGTGATAAGCATAACAGTGAAGCCAGTAAACTGCAAACGATATTTATAATGAACATAAGGTGATAGATAAGCCTCCAGATTCTCAAAAGCTTGCACGGCATGCATGATTAGTGTAAGAGGTAATGTTGGCAATATGGTGGCCGAGCGATTCACGTACGTACTCCTTTGACGTGCGTGAGTGCTCTTGCACTAGTGCTGCACGTTCCCAGCCCCCCGTATGCAAATTACCTCATTTTCATGTGAAAATCATGCAAATGAGGTAAATCTGCTATCCAGAAAGATGGAATCAGGGCTTGCAGGATTAGCATAATTTGCAGAAATGTACTCGGTTAGTAACCGAGTACGGTTCTACAAAACCCAAAATGGAGACATGACAGCTCCAAATAAAGGCTGCATATCATTGAGGAAGCATGCCAATGGCCAAGTATAAGGCCAATGACATTGCAAACAATGCAAAATGTAAACAATACAACTTTTATTTTATTACCACCGATCATGGCTGTTTAAGCATAGGGCAGCGGAGAGCAAATGGGATAGGTGGGAAAATAAGAAAATAAACCTAAAACAAGCATTCCAACTAAAATCAGTACTCTGCCATGCAAGTCAATGGCAGGCAAAAGACAAACTGTCCAGTGAATAGTGGTTGCTAAGGGGGGAGGCTCAGTGTGACACACGTAACTATGCATTAGCAGGCAATCCTGTGCAAATGAGGGGAAGGATAGTGAATCCCAGTTTTCCCGAGCATGTGAGGCAGGTCCCAAAAGTGTAAGAGTATGAATAGCCGAGTGCAAGACTAGGAGGTAGGTGACATCATGAGTGGGTGTGTCAGGCATACTGTAAGTGGATTGGAGCCCTGTGGTTCGGATTTGCTCCTAGCTTAGCACAGATAAGCTAGGGGGTGTGTCTAAACCTGCCTAGCACATTTGACAAAGTGTAAGTGGGTGTGCGCACCGTGCACCAGGATGTACAGGAAGAAAAAGGAAGTTAAACCAGGAAATAGCAGCAGTGTGCACATTTGAGTACTCCGATTGCACAATGTGCCCCCAGACTGAAACAGAAGGGCAATGGGAAGGGAAAACAGCAGTAGGAAGGTAGTCAAGGGGTACTAAGTTAGCTGCCAGGTGAAACATATCAAAACCAGCCAATTACACAGGCAGCAGACCAACCCATCCCAGTACACTACTATAAACTATGCAAACACCTACCCCTCTGTTTTTTCCCACACTCTGCACCTCCGGTGTAAACAAGAGGGGAACTTTTAACACTCACAATAGCAAAATGGTAGGGGCTGCAATAGCTATCATACAACTTGTGGAAGAGGTTGAGGGTGATGAGGATATAAATGCTGCCGACCAACCCACAGTGAGGAGACGTTGAAGAGTGTACAGACCCAGGGTAACCTACCAAGGGCTACATGAGCTGGAGATAGTGGAGCACTATAGGGTGGACGGGGACCTCCTACAGAAAATTGTGGAGCTGTGCTGGCCATGCCTCACACACAGAACTAACAGAGGGGAACCCATCCCAGTGGACACCAAGGTATGTGTGGGCCTAAGAATACTAGCTACAGGTACCTTCCAAAGGCCAACTGGGGATATGATGGAGATTTCACAGGCATCAGCATCCAGGGTACTCCACCAGTTCTTGGATGCCATGTCAGCACGTCGGTGAGCACATATATTTCCCCATCACCCATGAGGTGTTGGCCAGCAATATGCATCTCTTCCACCAAATAGCAGACTACCCTGAGGTAGTGGGTGCAATAGACTGCACACACATACACATCAAAGCACCACCTGGTGAGCAGGGTAGGGTCTATATCAACTGCAAGGGCTTCCCCTCCATCAACTGCCAGGTCATGTGTGATGCCCAGGGCATAATACTGAACGTCTGTGCTGACTGCCCTGGAAGCTATGATGATTCCCACATCTTGCATCTGATGCAGCTGTACCAGAAATTTGCCAATGGGGACATCCCACACTGTCACCTGGTGGTGGATGCTGGATACGCACTGGAGCTGTGGTTGATGACACCCATCAGAAATGCACAAACACCCAAACAAGAATTCCATAATGAGGCACACACACAAACAAGAATCATAATGGAGTGTGTGTTTGGGCTGCTCAAGTCATGGTTCCAGTGCCTGGACGCATCCAGTAGAGCCTTGCAGTACTCACCAACTACATGTACCCAAATCATCCTTGTATGTGCCATGCTACACAATATGATCTTGTGGAAACAGCTGCAGCAGGAGCAGCATGGGGTAGGGCCACACAGCCCCCCACCAATGTCAAGGCCTGCACAGGCACAGAGTGACTTGGAGGAAGAACAACCTGAGCTTGCCCCAGTAGGCAGAAGGTGGCATGCCCAGTATGCCCTGGCCCTGGCAAAGAGGCAACGCATAGCACATACTCTGACATGGGAGGGACCCAGGGAATAGCACCTCTTTGTGACTCTCACATACAGTAAAAGGGATGCCAAACATTACACTACCTGTGCCTAACCATGCGTATGGAGTGTATTATGTGCATCTGACATAGCCAGCCCTGCAGCACCACCCTCAATACTGGGACACCCACAAGATAAGGCACTCACACATGCCAGTCAGGATGGGGGGGTCACATACCCAACAACAGTCACAAACAGCAGGACAGGTGTAGAAAAACACAAACAAATGCTGTACTATGGCCTCTGAATGAGGGCTTACGCAGACAGACTACAGCAGGCCAGGTAGTGGGAAGCCAGTTGTGAAGGGTAGGAAGTCAGAAACTAATATGTAGGTAATGAAAAGATAAGAACTGTAGTAAACTGGTATGGCCTAGCCAACATGATAGGTAAGACTACAGACTGAAATGGAGTACTTGACATACCAGTACAGTCCTAGCAAATATGTACAAGTGTCAGGTGTGCCCCTATCGTACATAGAAATATAGTAACAGTCAGGTGAGCCCCCCCCAATCCTGTCTAGAAACATAGAAATAGTCAGGTGTTCCCCTCCGCTTTGCAGACGTGTAGCAACAGTCAATGCCAAATGATCGATGGATATCCGGCAGACACAGCATGCTACCTGTCGGTGTACAACACAAAGGTCAGCACTGCAGTACAAACCACCTGGATATGATTCACACATGTAATACAGACAGCCTTACTGAGCATGCTCACACACTTAGAGAAATGAAGGCAATGTCAGTCAACAACATACTGAAAGGTCATACTGGGCATGCTCACACACAAACACATGAAGGCCATGTCTGCAAACACCAGTGGACCAGCCATATCCAGCAGTTGCAATTGTTAGTGCAGACACTTGTCAGTATGCACCACTCATGCTTTGCACACACAGTGGATAGGAATACAGACATATATGTAAGGACAACACACTATAATAAGCCAAAGGTAGATGGACATAGATGTGTGGAAGAGGGTGACCGTGACAAGGAGCCATCCAGGCCTGGTCCACCCAGCACACAGCCAAAGGGCTCCAAACACATGAGGTGCAGATGTCACTCACTGCAGATACTAGCGACCAGTACCTGTCAGCACCACAGACTATGTGGTGCATGTGCCAGCTGTGCAACATGACGGTACAAGGAAGTAGTCATCTAGTAGCTGTATATATGTACCTGTGACATGTGACCCCGTGTGTTGCCGTATGTGGCATGTGATCCCTACATGAATGGGTTATGGCCCATGCACACACTGCCCACCCCATAGCGCTACTATGACAAGCCTGCTGAGGTCATCCAGTGTGAAATACACCTTTGGGAGAGTTGCCGCCCAATAATCTCTGTGGTGCGTCCCATAACTGCGCACTACTGTAGTGTGACAAACTAGTTAGGTAGGAGTTCTAACCCCAGGCCAGGCAACTGTAAGTGTGTGTCAGTGTTTGTGTGCATGTTTATCTGTCTCTGACTGTGTAGAGAGCAATGGCTTTTAGTCTACTCACACTCCTTACAATTCATATACCCATCTTTGGCAAGACTGCTGATGTCACCCACCTAGAAGTACTTCTCTGGGAAGGCTGTAGCCCAGTAATCTCTGTAGTGCATCCTTTAACTGCATACTGCTGTAGTGTGATATAGTAATTAGGTAGAATATCAAATCCCAGACTTGGCAACTATGCGTGTGTGAGTCTGTGTGTGCATTTGTGTTTGGGTCGGTCTGTCTCTGACTGTGTAGAGAGCAATGCCTTTTAGGCTACTTACACTCCTTACAATTCATATACCCACCTTTGGCAAGGCTGCTGATGTTACCCACCTAGAAATAGTCCTCTGAGAAGGCTGTAGCCCAGTAATCACCATAGCACATTGCGTAACTGCATACTGCTGTAGTGTGATAAACCTAGTTAGGTAGGAGGTCAAACCCCAGACTTGGCAACTGCATGTGTGAGTCTGTGTGTGCATTTATGTGCATGTCTGTCTGTCTCTGACTGTGTAGAGAGCAATGCTTTTTAGGGTACTTACACCCCTTACAATTCATATACCCAACTTTGGCAAGGCTGCTGATGTCACCCACCTAGAAATACACCTCTGGGAAGGCTGTAGCCCAGTAATCTCTGTAGCACATCTCATAACTGTGTACAGCTGTAGTGTGATAAACTAGTTATGTAGGAGTTCTAACCCCAGATCTGGCAACTGCTTGTGTGTGTGTATCTGACTGTGTAGAAAGCACTGCCTTTTAGGCTACTCACACTCCTTATAATTCATATACCTACAGTTAGCAAGGCTGTTGATGTCACCCACCTAGAAATACACCTCTGGGAAGGTTGTAGCCCAGTAATCTCTGTAGCACATCCCATACCTGTGTACTAAACCAGTTAAGTAGGAGTTTTAATCCCAGATCTGGCAACTGTGTGTGTTTGTGTGCATGGCTGCTCACATGCCTTACAGTTCATATACCCACCTTTGGCAAGGCTGCTGATGTCACCCACTTAGAAATACACATCTGGGAAGACTGTAGCCCAGGAATCTCCATAGCATGTCCCATAACTGCATACCAGTGTAGTGTGATAAACTAGTTAGGTAGGAGTTCTAACCCCAGACCTGACGAGTGTGTGTTTGTGTGCATGTCTGACTGTGTAGAAAATAATGCTTTTTAGGGTACTCACACTCCTTACAATTCATATACCCACCTTTGGCAAGGCTGCTGATGTCACCCAACTAGAAATATACCTCTGGGAAAGTTGTAGCCCAGTAATCTCCGTAGCATGTCCTGTAACTGCGTATGGCTATAGTATGATAAAGGAGTTAGGTGGAAGTTCTAACCCCAGACCTACCAACTGTGTGTGTGTTTGTGTGTATGTCTGACTGTGTAGAGAGCAATGCTTTTTATGGTACTCGCACCTCTTACATTTCATATACCCACCTTTGGCAAGGCTGCTGATGTCACCCACCTAGAAATACACCACTGGGAAAGCTGTAGCCTAGTAATCTCTGTAGTGCATCCTGTAACTGCATACTGCTGTAGTGTGAATTAGAACCGTGGTAGTGTTCCATCCCCACCTGTGTCAGTTCTGGATATATTGTGTGTGTCAGTGTCTGTGTAGGGAGCAATGTATTTTAGTTTAGTCACTAGCAGTACATTTCAAATGGGTGACTTTGGCAAGCCTGCTGATTTCATTCATTGTGAAATACGCCTTTGGGGAAGGAGTTCTCTAATAACCCTGTGGTGCACCCTATAACAGCTCCATGCTGTAGTGTGATATAAACCTCTGTTAGGGGTTCTATACCCACACATGTCGGTCGTGGATGTTTTGTGTGTCTCGCTGTCTGTGTAGGGAGCAATGAATTGTAGGCTAGCCACTCGCAGTCAATTTAAAATGCCCAACTTTGGCAATCCTGCTGATGTCAGTCATTGTGAAATACACTTTTGTGGAAGGGGTACTCCATTAATGTCCATGGTGCATACTATAACTGCGTAGTACTGTAATGTAATAAACTAGTTAGGTAGGAGTTCTACTCCCAGACATGACAGGTGTGCATGTGTGTATGTTTGTAACCCATATCCTGTGAAGAGGTGGGTGTGGCCAATGTGGAGCGGGTTTTGCATATTTCTTATATGGTGGCCATACTATATATTACAATGTCCACCGCACAGGGATAACAGATGTGAAATGGCTGAGAGGCAGGTGTGAAATGGCTGAGATTCTGGGGTGCGAAGCCAAACCCATACATGTGACATCAAGGCCAGGCAATCACAGTTTTCAACCCCAGTATTACCCAGAGCACACTCTCAACCCATGTCTCATAAACACACACACACATGCCTAGGCAGTAGCCAATATACACTGCATATTGGCCACTAATAGTAACTATGGAGTGACAGCAGTGGGCTACAGAGGGCATGTCACCCTGTCCATCTGTCCAATATGCACATACGTGCAGACAGTGCACCTCCCCATGTTCCCCAATGGACACTTGCACTATCTGTGGTGCCATCACATGTGACCCACAACGGACATACCATGTGATGCCACTGACACCAGGGAATGCTATTAGCATGCTGTCAATGTAGGTGCAGGGTAAACCTGCTGGCCATTACCAGTTCCCGCCACAAGTGGGCAGGACTGGCACATCTGATGATAATCTGTGTTCATAACATGGGCCAGACACCCCAGGTACAGTTCCACATGTCACTGTATATGCATGTGGGAGGTGTGCACATCCCAGACGCCATCCATGTCATGGACTAAAGAACACATACATGGCAAGCGATGCACAGCATTGGCCACACACAATAGTCACCCAGGTGACCGGATGGGGGATACAATACCCACCTGTGTGGGCAAATGCAGACACTACATCCCTGAGCCACAATGTAGACCATTGTCATGTGGTCTGATGCCAAGGTTTTCCCATCGCCTAGCCTTGTACAGCCATCTGACACAGTCAAACACCACCCACCCATGCAGACATGCACCCATGCATGTCACTGCTGGCAGCCTGTGTGTTTGTGTGTGTGTGTTGTATGTTACATTTGTTCAACTCCACAATCCTTGCAACCCCCATGGGCATACTGCAGCATGCTGTCTGATGTCAGACACCTCCCCATACACTTTGCCCATACAACCCCCATGTGACCTGTGTGGTGCATGTGATATCTTCACACTGATGTGATGTGGCAAACCCACTAGTGATGAGTTGTACTCCTGACCCTGCCAAGTGTGTCAATGTGTGTGTGTATCCCTGTGAGAGTGTGGCTGTGTTGATGCTGGCACCCGTTCATGCGGACAGGCACATGCACATCACCTACCTTATAGCTACTGTATCCCTGTTGCAGATGTCACTCACCATCACATATATTCTCTGAGTGCTCCACAGCAGATGGCACATCCAATAACTGCATAGAACCGTGATAGTACTACATAGCTATCAGGGGATTGATACCCTGTGCTGATAGGTGTATAACACCAACATGCTTCAGTTTTACTCTCCCACCCCTTCCTGACATGTATTTGCCTCTGTCTGCCTCTCCTACCCCATCTCTGGTGGATATGGAGACCTATACCTGCTTTGCTTAGGCAGCAGCATGTGTATTTTAAGTGATGCTCATGATTAGCTGTTGGCCTCTGCATGCATTGCAGCCCTCCCCTAGCTGCTTGCATGTGAAACAGCTGTGGTAACATTCCCATAGCCAATTGCATGGAAACACACTCTAATATCTAGGAACATCATGGTGGTGTTGGCCCTTTTCATCCGCTGTGAGCAGGAACTAGATCTGTTGTGTGGCAAACAGAATCTCATATGGATTGGGGTTTATCTGTAACAACATACACTGTAGAAACAGAGCAACAAACAGGAGGGGGATATGCCTGACCTGACTACAGACTGTAAGTGCTGCTATACTGCATTTGGTGTAATGCTGGTTTAACAGTGTTTGTGTGGATATGGCTGTCATACATGTCTCAATACCTGCCATGTCAGTTCCATGTTTATGAGGAATCCCCATCTGCAGGGTCATCTGCAGACTGGGCAGTGTTGTGTCTTTGGTTTCATGTGTCACCCACTGAGCATCTATCTGTGGACTGCAGAAGGTAATGTGAGGATTGCAGTCTGTAGATGGTGAAAGCCGTGATAGTCACTGACGTCATATCCCTCACAGGACATATGTTGCAACAAACCCTGTTACAACAGTAAATGTATGTGGTTATCACAGCAACATGTCAATTTTGGCCATCTGTGTGTGCTTCCAGCCACACCTCTGTCAATGTTTGTACATATGTCTTGCATGAAGTGGTGCATATGTGCTGTACACCATAATTAATGTCATCATATCTGAGAACAAGCCAGTGATATAACTGACTGCTACACATGTTATATACAGTAGGGATTACATTTCATGACATTACCTGGATATTCTGTGGATGTTTGTACAGTACTGAGGTCTGTGTACCTATGGTGAATGTCGATAGTGTGTGTATTGTTAATATGTACCTTAGCCTGTGTATAGACTGTGGTGGACGTCATTGTTCTAGTTCCCTTCCTATCAGATGTTACATGCTGCTCCACTATATGGTACTGTATTGGCGTACATGTTTGTAGGGCCATACACATGCATGTCCCATACCACAGACAGCCATCAGACCAAACTGTGTAGCAGGCCAGTATATGTAGGGTCAGTCTGTGAGTGGCACATATGAGGCTGGTGTAGAACAGATAGCCCATATACTGTAATATCATGCTAGCTAACCATATGTGGCTGCGGCTGTGTTCATATTGGTTGTGGTTATGCACTTTCACACAGGTGTATCTTACCCTGTGTTGTGACATGCCTTTTGAGCCTGCTTTATATGCAAGTACATATGCATTCCCCCATAGGAGATGTAGATCAGTGTTGAGCCAGTCTGCCTGCAGCCTGCACAGTGCATTGTTACATGCCTAGCAGCTTAGTGTACTTACCCAGTGAGATGTCATGTGCAGATACTTGCCAGCTGTACCGCTGCTGGGCCTCCCTTAACAGTCATGTATGTCAGACAGGGCAGTGGGATGCTGTACAGATGTATGTCAATATCTAGTGGGTAGTATGTGGCGATGGCACCCCTGTACCACTAGTCATAATGTGTCAGGCCAGACAGGGGTGTGTGAAAGCATAACCTATGGTGGCAAATATATACCAATCGTTATGTGTTATACCCATCTACATGGCCATCTACATCCATATTGTCAGGCGTGGTACACATGTGTAGCACTAAGGGCTTATGTGTATACCTCTGGACTGTACAGAGTGTGTCAGACTTTCCACATATATTGACCAATATCTCTGCTGCAGTCCACAGCAACATTACATGCTAGCAGCGATTCTGTACAATGATGTCCTTAGGATGTCTGTCAGTAGCCAGTGGCACACATTATAAGCAGATGTGACCTCCCACACACACCATGTCTGTGAAGACAATCTCAATGACAGTAGTGATACTCTGCTAGTATACCTGCTATACATACCTGACATCCCCTTAAACTACAACATTGGGATCATATGGGCTGGGGTTGGGCTACACTTCATATCCAGAACATATGGTGAAAATATATGTACATATACTTATCCAGATAGCCAGATATATATGATTACACATGTGTACTACTCCCAATTAACACTGTCATGGCAACCACCCACTATAAATCCCCACATCATGTGTGCATGGCCCCTTTACATTTCCTGTGTGATGGACATCCGTCCTGTGTGTGGGAAGCAGTGTTACCGACAGCAGGTAGCAATACCCCTTACAGGAGAACCAGCACACTCTGCCGGTATTAACAAAGAGCACTTTTCCTTTATTTCCTTCCAACAGGTTTTTAGGACTTTTCCTTTTCTAAAAACTGTTTTAGGTGGCCTTGTAATTTACCAGATAGAACACTATCGAACCAAATTAGGTCCCAATTCTTACTTATGATGTTCATTATAGAATACTCGTCCAAGCTGTATGAAATAATAAAGTCAGATGGGCCTATTGGGTCTCTTGCATTACCATGCCTTTCTGATGAAATTGATTGAAGCATGTCATCCACCCCCAAAATGGGTCAGTAAAACCCCCTCTGTCTTTTATTTACCACTTCCACAGTTAGGTCCTTTACCAGTCGTTCAGGGTATCCTCTCTTAGAGAGCATTTCTCTAAGTTTCTCACACTCTATTAAAAAGTCTTCCTCATTTGAGACCATACAAGCTGCCCTCACAAGCTGCCCCTTCACCACTGATCGTTTCTGGGGCAGAGGGTGACAGCTACTAAAATGCAGGAACACATTAGACTAAGTGTCCTTTCTGAATATTATAACTGTATAGGAGTTGTATTTCAAATCCTTCTTTAAATCAATGTCCAGGTAAGCTATTCTGTCTGTATTGAAAGTGTAAGCAAACTTCAAAAAACTTGTTGTATTGTTCAAATATGACACTAACTGGATGGCATTATTTTCGTCCCCTTCAATTAACATAAAAATGTCATCCAGAAATCGTGCATAAAAATGTACCTGCCTTGCAATGTGAGGAACCTTTCTTACAAACTCCCTTTCCCAGTATACCATCACCAAGTTGGCAAAACTGGCTCCACACGGGGAGCCCATTGCAACACCTATTTTTTGTATATAGTACTTATTATCAAAGGTGATAAAATTGTTGGACAAAATAATGTCCAACAATTCCTTTACTAGTCCTATTTCAGACCCAAGTGCCCCTAAACTGTGCATCAGTAGGCTAACCCACTCAATACCTACCATATGAGGGATTGATGAGTACAGGTCCTTGATGTCAATCATTAAAAAATTCAAGTTGACGTTAAACTGGAGGTTTCTTATATTGGCCAGAAAGGACCATGAGTCCTTGCAAATTTGTTCCTGTTGCCCTACATATTTTTTCAAAATCTGGTCGACATACTTTGCACATGCATAAGTGATGCTGTTTCTCGCATCGACTAATGGCCTCATGGGTGGATCAGAAACAGACTTATGAATTTTCAGAATACCGAACAGAATAGGGATCTTAGGAGCTGGCATGTTTAGAAAATTGAAAGAGTCTACATCTAACCTGGCCTCAATAAACATTTCTTCCAATGAGGAACATATTCTCATATAAGCAATATTTAATTCATTCCGTGATTCTTCTGAGTACACTTCCCTGTCAAGAACTTTCCCCATTTTTTGTTGGTATTCATACTTGTCCATTATCACCAACCCCCCTACCCTTGTCAGGTTGCATCACTCTAACATCTGTCTGTTGTATCAATTTGAGGGCTTCTTTCTCCTCAGATGTTATGTTATGGGAGCTACCCTTAAAATGCTTATGTTGGTTGATAAGATTGTACAAATCCAACTCACATACCTGTTCAAATGTAGTGTAGGGTGTAGGGGTGGGCAGTAAGTATTAGCAATATGAAATTATTTCTTTTCATAATTATCGTTACCAAACAAAAATTTTAGGTTCAGTTTCAGGTAAACAATTTCAAGTCTATAACAGTCTCAGATATTTCAGCTTTTCTATATGGTATGAAAGTCTGTCCTTTTGCAAGTAAATCAGCTAAAACAACATCTACTTCGAGACTAGAAAAAGTGAAAATTTTAAAGTCACCTTCTGTATTGAGAATAATTTCACAATTATTCGAAGATATCTCCATTACCTCCGTCGTGGGTACTGGTTGTTCGTCGAATTGTACACAACCCGAGGTAGATCCTGCCTCAGGTTGTAGCCTAAGGCCTTTTTCCAAAAATTTCCTTCCCCTTCTGGGATAGATGGGAACGCCCCTTGTTGCGTGTTCCTTTTAGTTGAAGTGTTATAATTCAAACAGATCCCATTCTGTATAGTCCCAGAAGGACCCCTTTGTATAGCACCACTTTCGTTACTAATCCTATTGTTCTGCTGATTATGCATTAAAAATTCTGCCTCCATTGAAAGGCCCTTCGTTGATGGACCAGATTGTGAAGTAGGGGGGTTTGGGTAGGCTTTGCCTGATTCATATGTTTCCCTGTCTCTTTTCAGTTTTTTTACCTTTGTTTCCTTCAATTTTCCTAAGTACTGGTCTATGCTTGAAAAACATCTTTCATATTCAAAGTTATAACGTGAAAAGTCCTGGTCCTGCTTGATAATTTCATCCAAAATAGTTGCTTCCTTCATCAATTCCTCTGCTGCCTGTTGATAGTGTTTGCTCATCAGTTCAAGAAGTTCCGTTCCATGCTTATTAAAAAGTGTTATTAAGTCTTTATGGAATTTAGAACCTTCCACCAGCCCAGTTGGGTATTGCCATGATCTGTGCCCCTTAAGGACTATACCCTCACATACACACTCCTTAAAATATGCCACTTCAAGTTGCAATTTTTTGTATTTTAGTAACTTGGAATCCAACAGTTTAAGGTTAACTGTTATGTTCGGTAACCCTTCAGCCGGTTGCTCCGTATCCAGTTGTCTACTACTTATGGGCTCTTGAAACATCAGAACATCTTTAAACCAGGCATTCAA